>NC_068355.1:178815600-179040600 GCF_020536995.1 Dreissena polymorpha | reverse complement strand
CGCCATTTTTAAAAGCGGACTTTATTCCCGCTAGCGAAAGACTCATTCTCGAATCTCCCGCATCAACATTCAAAATCGATGTTGCCTAATCTCTAAATAACTAAATTAATAAAATAATAATTCCCTTCCCACCTCGCGCTTGGATTTTCTCTTCTTATTTATTAATGCTCTTCTCTTCGTCAGATCTCGACGCGGACCCGGACCGGAACTGCACGCCGCGGGCGGTAGACGAGTTCCCGGCTAACTTTTTCACCCTGCGCGAGACGCAACAGGGAGCCATAGCACTCCATATCCTCATTGCCATCTACATGTTTGGCTTCCTCGCCATCGTTTGTGACGACTATTTTGTGTCCTCACTGGAGTCCATATGTGAACGTAAGTATGACGTAATAAATGTAAGTGTGACGTCTAAGACGTGAGAAACGTTAGAAAAACCAAATTTAAGCATAAGTACGTTATTTTGACGTAATAAACGTAATTTATTACGTCGTTAACATTAATATATCATTCTAAATTATGTGAACCTAGGTATGATGTCATAGCTACGAGTGTGACGTATAAGACGTGATACACTTTAATATGACGTCATAAACCAAAATATAACGTCGGAAATTATGTTCACGTTCATGGAACGTCACAGACGCAACAGACGTCGGACAATGTGTAAATGTAAGAATTATGTCATAAACATACATGGGACGTCATAGAAACGCAAATATGACGTCAATGAAATGATTTTTACGTCCTTGACGTAAATAAACTTTATAGAATATGTGGAAGTTAGTTAGAATATAATACAATAATATACGACGGTAGGATAACAGTAATAACAAAGAAAGAGACAATATGTAAGCTAAAAAAAAGGGATGTAACGAAGCATTATGTATTTTTGAAAGGGTTTATCTTCCACAGTTCCTGTTGCTTATTATTATCATAAGAAATCTGGGTCAAATCCTATCAAAGACATTACGGATTTAGAAACGAAAACGCACATCTCAAGAAAATACGTTTATCTCCTAGGCAAAACATCACGAGTTTAAACCTGTGTATATTATAAATGAATGGCTGTGCATAAAAGATTACCAATTAAAAAAAGGTGAACGGTCTAAAAATAACAGACGTCACCCGTAAAAATGAAGCGGACCGTAGCCGATGACTGGGTTTGGTTACATGTTTGAGAGGATACTGAGAGATCACCAAAAGGGCAGACGGTTGCAAATGGTGTTTGCTCTTTCTTATATTCTACAGCATATGATGTCAACAATTTTGAAATGAATTGAATAATTTTGAAAGCTTAGTAAAGAAGCAAACAGTATTATTATAATTGTAGGTTTCAACAAAAATGAACATGGGCCGTGCTCTGTGAAAAGGGGGTTTAATGCATATGCATAAAGTGTCGTCCCAGATTAGCCTTCTCAGGGACGACACTTGCCGCCTAATCTTCGTTAGTGACAGGGCTTAACATATGAACAAGAGGATGGGTTCGTGCCTCTCTGTCAAAAATGTTTTATGTCCCCCAGTCTATATATAATGGGGGCATATTGTTTTTGCCCTGTCTGTTTGTTGGTTTGTTTGTTGGTTTGCGTCAAACTTTAACATTGGCCATAACGTTTGCAATATTGAAGATAGCAACTTTATATTTGTCATGCATGTGTATCTCATGGAGCTGCACATTTGTGTGGTGAAAGGTCAAGGTCATCCTTCAAAGTCAAAGGTCATATATATGGGGGGGACATAGTGTTTCACAAACACATCTTGTTTTCAAGACTTATCGCGCTTTAATTGATTATCCGTAAGAAGTGAAGGAAACATCAATACATTTTAAGTTCAAGTTGTTCATTTTTATATTGAAAAAAAGACTTATTGAAATGAAAGAACTAACAATGTTTTAATGCATTAATGGGTTAAATTCTCTTATTTCGTTCCCTTCTAGGTCTCGAACTACAGGAGGATGTAGCGGGCGCCACCTTCATGGCAGCCGGAAGTTCCGCTCCGGAGTTCTTCACTTCCGTCATCGGTAATTTCTTTAAAAAATGAATAATAATAATACTTTTTGTATTATTACTGGTAGATAATATAAAAAATAGTTTTGTAAAAAAAATGGTATTCGTATTTATCTATTCTAATAACAAACAACATTGTGTGTATGTGTTTATTTAGAATAAATATATAGAACATTTCTGAAATTTCGTTCGTATGATAAACATGCAGGTGAAAACGACCACGCCCTGTTATAAGTTACATATAATACAAGATAAATACCCTATTATAGTGTACAACTTTACAATATAAATACCCGTTTATAGCGTATAACATAACATGGTGAGTGCCGTATTAAAGAGTAAAACATGACAAGATAAGTACCGTATCATAGATTATATAATAGCAAGAAAAGTACCCCGTTATAGCGAATAACATTACACGATAATTGTCCTATTATAGCGTAAATGGGATTCGAACATCCGGCCACCTAGGAGCTACCGGTAATTTTAACTCGCTAGCGCTGGACCATTTCGACTTCTGAATTAATCGTTAAATTAAATGCTGTAAGTTTCAACTAAACCGACGACCCCAACCTTTTAATCTCGTTTGGGGAAAACTGGGCTTAATAAAGATGCGCAATCATAAACTAGATATTCGCTGTACAGAGACTTCCTTTACACGAAAAATACCATAAAGCGGAAAGTGTCTGCGGCTTGAAGTTAAAACAATTTTTTAAACGATTTAAGCTCAAGTAAGGCTAAATGCTGCATTTTTTTCTACACGCATGACAATTATCTCCACTATAGCCACTTGTACGAGTATAATGTATCATAAAGACTACTAAAATGTGCATGTTGTTTTTCTACTACTTAAATGTTACAGGTAGATACGCGTTGATTCATCTGTCGCATGCATGTAATGAATTTACTCACGTGCGTTGTGTATGCACATCATTAACAACAATTTACATAGGACACCTATTTTACTTCTATAAAGTTTGCGTGCTACATTAACCCATTTATGCCTAGTGGACTCTCCCATCCTTCTAAATTGGAACAATTTATTTCCAAAATTAGGGATGTCTAGTATATTTGTTTCTATATTTAGAATATTTCTTACAGAAATTCCTTTCAGCAAACAGCGCAGACCCTGATGAGACGCCGCATCATGCGCTGTTTGCCAATGCCTTTTTTCAAGAAGCTAGGAATAAATGGGTTAATTTAAAAGGGAGGACGTTAATGAAGTCGTGAAAAAAAACGATTGTCACATGACTCTCAATTTACAGTGCATGAGTGCACGGGGATTAAGTAATATTACTGTAAAACAGCTATATTCTCAAGCATGAAATGTCGATGTTAATTTTTTTTAAAGACTTTCGTTGACACGTGGGTGCGTGGATTTCAGATTTCGGAGAGAAAAAAGAGCAATTTGAGCCGGTATATCCGGTGTGTTTGTGTAAGGTCGTGGATCGGTACAGCCACGAAATTCCACAAAAAATGCCGGGGTACACGAATAATAAAGATTTTACATTGTTTATGTTACCCATACCGAAGAGAAGCATCTTTAGTATAGAAAACTTGTTTAATACATTGTTGTTTATCAGCCAATGAACAACGAATACAAATTCTTATGGAAACACCACAGTGAAGTAAAATATCATTCTCCCCAACTCCGCAAGTGGGTCACCAAAAACTTTAACCCTTTCAGTGCGGGAACCGAATTTCGAAGGCCTTTGCAAACAGTTTGTATACAGATGAGACGCCACAGAACGTGGCGTCTCATCAGGATCCAAACTGTTTGCTATTCTGATAATATTATTTGAAAAAAAAATCGAAGAAAATGCTAATTTTAGAAATTAAGCAGACGACATTTTAGCAGACGACAAATTTCCCAGCATGCAAAGGGTTAAAATGAGCAACGCTCTTAAAAAAACGGGGCGTATCGCATGTGCTTTAAATGCCGGGGCGTATCGCATGTGCTTTAAATGCCGGGGCGTATCGCATGTGCTTTAAATGCCGGGGCGTATCGCATGTGCTTTAAATGCCGGGGCGTATCGCATGTTCTTTAAATGCCGGGGCGTATCGCATGTGCTTAAAATGCCGGGGCGTATCGCATGTGCTTTAAATGCCGGGGCGTATCGCATGTGCTTTAAATGCCGGGGCGTATCGCATGTGCTTTAAATGCCGGGCGTATCGCATGTGCTTTAAATGCCGGGGCGTTTCGCATGTGCTTTAAATGCCGTCCCATATTAGCCTCTTCAGTACGCACAGGCTAATCTGGAAAGACGCTTTCTGAATATATATTTTTTAAAGGAATTACTTTCTTAGCGAAAATCAAGTGAAGGCGGAAAGTGTCATCCCTGATCAGACTTTTGCAAAGGAAAATCTGAGACGACATTTTACGCAAATGCATTTAGCCCATTTTTCCCGGAACGATCCTCTAATGTAAAATTATTTTTATTTCTTTGGCAAGCAAGAAATCCGCTGAAAGATTGAACATCAAGCAGGTGGGATGCTGGTTCTTTAGCACTTGATCTTATTTGAAAAAGCGCCCTCAGTTGTGAAACAAAACAGTTTCCGTTTCTGAAAAGTCATCCGTGATTTCATGAAAAAGTACACGTTAAATAAACCAAAACAGTAATTTCAATTACTGAAATAAAGTACGCTGGTTCGAGGAAATACCTGCTTCATCGCAAACATGATGTAAAAATAGAAATTCGTCTTTCCTTTTAATCTTTTTTATCCTGACTGTCTATTGTAGGCGTGTTCTTACCAAGAGTGACTAAGGGTGGGGACGATAGTTAGTTCCGCTCTTATCTATCCTGACTGTTATTAACTGTCTATTGTAGGACTGTTTATAGCATTGATTGACGTTGAGGGTGGGGACGATAGTTGGATCGGCTCTTATCTATATTGACTGTTATTGGCTGTCTATTGTAGGTGTGTTCATAGCCAAAAGTGACGTTGGGGTGGGGACGATAGTTGGATCGGCTTTATCAATCCTGACTGGTATTGACTGTCTATTGCAGGAGTGTTTAAAGCAAAGAGTGACGTTGAGGTGGGGACCATAGTTGGATCAGCTCTTATCTATATTGACTGTTATTGGCTGTCTATTGTAGGTGTGTTCATAGCCAAGAGTGACGTTGGGGCGGGGACGATAGTTGGATCAGCTCTTATCTATATTGACTGTTATTGACTGTCTATTGTAGGTGTGTTCATAGCCAAAAGTGACGTTGGTGTGGGGACAATAGTTGGATCGGCCGTCTTCAATATTCTGTTCATAATCGGCGTCTGTGCCATATTCGCTGGAATGGTGCGTATACTAACATTAATGTTCCTCGCTCTGGGAAAATCGGGCTTAATGCACAATTGTTATAAGCTTGTGCAGTCCGCACATGCTATTCAGGGACGACACCTTCCGCTTTCATTGTAATTACAAGCCTCTACGTAGCGAAAATCTAGTTTAGGCGAAAAGCATGATTACTGATAGGTATGTGCGGACAGAACATGTTATTCTTGGACAACACATTACGGGCATGCATTAAGCCCGGTTTTCCGAGAGCGCGGCTCAAACGGCTTGCCAACAAGCTTATTCATTATCTGTTACTTATTGAGTTTCCTGTAGACACAAAGTTATCGTGGTCAACTACCCAGATAGAAAGCAAATTAACATATATTCCAATCTTTTTTAAATTGCAAAAACAACTAATCTTAGATTTGAACTACTATTTGCATTATTTGTTCTACTGACTGATAAACACAGATTTTGAAGTATAAGTCCATGGTCAGTGAATACTCATGTCAGTATTTACCTTGTTGTTTACCAACAGATCGTGCACCTCACCTGGTATCCGATGACACGTGACTGCGTGTTCTATCTGATCTCGATAGCCGCCCTTGTGATCACCATCCAGGATGAGAAAGTCTACTGGTAGGTTTAGCCTTGATTTCATCATAATAATTCGCCAATCGTGATACATAGATCACCTGTAGTGATTTAAGGTCACTTCGAACAGCCTTGCTGTTGGGCTAGCTCTTAAGCGACGCGGTTAAATTGTCTGACATGACTCTGGAGGCCGTGATTTCAATCCCCCGTATTTTCACAATGGACCTCCAGAGTGGTAGACTGACAATCGCGTCGCATAAGAGCTAGACCAAAATCAAGGCTGTTGGAAGTGACCTTAAATCACAACAGTCCTGATGATGTGACGTGACGGTCTTGAAGAGGGCCCTTGGCATGCTAAAACGTGTAAACCCGAAGAAAAAAGATTGAGCACACGGATTGTCATAATTAAATTATGTGATCGATCAGTGAAGAAAGTTGGGCGCCATTGTTGTCGGCCTGGCTACACGCAATTTGCGTAATACGGTTCGATTGAATTGAATCGACAAGGTTATCTGCAAGAATATATAATATTCCACACAAATAATATGTCTCATCCAAAATGGTATTGCTGTCAGAAACAACTTTCAACAAGCAAACTGAATATTGAAGGGAAAGTGAATGATTGGATGTTACGTGCACGTGTTCAGAGAAGGTTAGAGTCAACTATACATTAACTATAAAACAGCTAAGGCTACAGTCTATGTTTTATATAAGGTTACAATATACTAAATACTCGTTTCATGTAGGGCTGTACTCTCTAAAAAACTATCATAGTTGACTGGAAGGCATGTTTTACATTTTAAACTATTGTTCGGGTTTTATCTTTCGGAGATATCGGTAGGGCATAAATATGTGTTCACAACCGAATCCCTGAAATATGATAAACTTGGAGACTTTAGTAAAGCCTTGCACTGAAAAGGTTACATTCCACTAAGAAACGGCAGAAAAAAAATGCAAAAACAGTCAAGTTTTTTTTTTGGTTTGAACTTGACATATATTTTGTATTGCATAAATCGATTCCGCGTAGAATTTCCTTTAAGAAAAGGTATGGTTATGGGGGTCTCTATGTGCAAAATGTTGCATTTATTTTCGCTCAAAGTTGTCGCTTTTACATTGAATTATATTGGGAAACTATTTAGTATATTGTGACCTATAAGAACTAACTCAAACTACTCGACACTTATTAACACAAAGTGTTTAATATTTACTTAATTTTTATGTATACCCTGTGACAAAACACGATGATATATTTTATTCTCGTCTAGTTGAGTTGATGTTTACGTTGATACGATTACGGCGACAACGTCACAAGCAAGATACTAATCATTGAAATGGGGGCTGCCGCATTCTGCCCCATTCTCGACTGGTTTGTTTTTAACGTTGACATATGATACAATATGGCACAAATACGGCGACTACGTCACAGTTGTTTGCGTCAGGAATTTGATCAAAGCACGACAGTTGAAACTGTGTGAAAAGGTTGGGAAACGGTATCACGACCTTTTCTGACGAGATCAGGTTTAACATCGCTCTAGTGAACACTCAATCGTGATACATCGACAATCTTTGAAGTGCTCCATTAGATAGATCTATTTTTAGAATTTATTGTTTCCCCGTGCAGGTACGAGGGGCTGATACTGGTTCTTCTCTACGCACTCTACATTGTCATCATGTACTTCAACCGCACCCTGGAGGCTCGAGCCAATGCCTGCATGGGGCCTCTCTTCGCCCGCTGTCGGCGGTCATCGGACCTAGAGAAGGAGGAGCGACAGCCTCTCGCTGCTTCCGGTACACGCACTTGCAACTTAAGATATAGATTGAAGCCCTTAGTCGCTTGGTTGTTGAACAAATAAACATTTCGTATAACTGGCTTTGATAATTAGAAATCATGTCAATCACGTCTCTGTTCCATATACCGATCGTTTCACATTATACGCATGCCGTCATATCATGCTCTTGACGTCATTTATGTCGACTGCTTTCAGAAGGTTCTCATAGCGGCATGTACGGCGAGCAAGCGGAGACGCCACCGGAAAAGGAGACTGGGTTCTCATGTGACAGCAGTACCGAAAGGTCGCAAAAACATGAAGGTGTGTATCGAAAACTGTGTACAAATACTTAAGATAAAGTGTTTACATTTAATTAACAAAACGTTTAGAAAGAACTGTTGACTTTGAATATATGAAAACAAACATAAAATGATATCGACAACAACAACAGCATCATCATCATTATCATCATCATCATCATCATCATCATCATCATCATCATCATCATCATCATCATCATCATCATCATCATCATCATGTGCCACAACATTAACGGCATTCAACCCAATGCTGAAATATGCTCACCGAAATCAACGACACGTCGTTACAGAAAAACAGTACGAGTCGCCGTTCATAGTACCGGAAGGAGCATTTCAGCGCCTCTACTGGGCCGTCATGATGCCGGTCAAGTGCCTGCTGTTCGTGTCGGTGCCCGACTGTCGGCGGGAAGGTGTCTGGAAGCGCCTCTACATGCTGACTTTCACGATGTCGATCGTGTGGATTGCGGCGAGCTCCTATCTCATGGTGTGGATGGTGACAATAATAGGTACTCTAGTTCAAGCCTCCGTACGTGGCCCATGTGTATTTGAGCCGCGCTCTGGGAAAACGGGGCTTAATGCATGTGCGTGAAGGGTCGTTCTAGATTCGTGCGTGCATTAAGCTCCGTTTTGCCACAGCGCGGCTCATTGATTGTGACACTTAACTTATACTTCGCTGATTGAGTCGTTACACTCCCGGAAAATGTTCCTACGCTCTTTTTGACACACGCGGGCAATGATTTCTACGTAAGTCAGAGGTGAACAAACCATGATAATCATACATGCCATACGTCCCGATCTCGGCGGGACAGTCCCGCTTTTGGGCCCTTTGTCCCGCCGTCCCGCCATGAGACGATTTGTCCCGACATTCGTAAAAAACGATGTAAGGTGTATAGGTTCCCAATAAAATTCGCTATTCAAGCTCTGTTTCGCTAACACTTAACACCGCTAATCCCTTTATTGACCCCCAATTAACAATCCGAGTCTACTTATCGTGTGTACCAGTGTTGTTTATGACACCTTATCAGCGATTTATCGGCTTATTATTGATTTCATCAGGCATTCACACCATGGTGGTCTTCAAGATAGTGGTCGCTTATTGCTATCGATAGTTTTATTATAATAAAATAAATGTTGAAAATGTGTTTATTTTGTATTTGTTTGAAGCGGTTTAAAAAAAACAAACAATTGTTTTGTAAAATTAACGCTACGTCATAAATGAGTCTTTTCCATTCAATGTTTAGTTCCAATATAGCGGGATATTCCGAATGTGCAATATACCAAAATCGCAACAAACAGTCCAATAAGTGATACCCATCCTGTCTAGTGTAATTGTTATAAAAACAACGAGGTGCTATGCATGACAGTTTGACCCTACTCCAATTAAGCTAAAAACAACGAGGTGCTATGCATGACAGTTTGACCCTACTCCAATAAAGCCGCGACAATTGACAAGTAACAAACTGCGCATGGACACATGCTTAAAAAACATCGCAACAAACAGTAAAAGAGTTACCCATCTTGTCTTGTGTTATTGTAATAAAAACAACGTGTTGTTATTCATGACAGTTTGACACTACCCCAATACAGCGCCTGACAATTCACAATTCAGTTTAATCTGTGTATATAGGAAGAAAACAAAATACGGAAATGTGTACGGCCGCGCATTCCGTGTGTAACCGATGTAACTGTTCGGTAGATAGTGTACTGTAACCCGTACTTTCAGTCAACTGGATAGCCTCCCCTGCGTTAATGTTTGCCATTGAAATTAATATAATGAGTATTGTTGTCGTAATGTTCTAGATTTTGTACTCTTAAACAGATGAATATTATCTTCGTTGTTTGCTATTGTCTTATTTAATAAAACTGTTATTGTTATGTTTTAGATTTCATGCTTCATATCAGATGTTTTATGTCTTGAATAAAAGTATCAAGAGTTTTTGTTAGTACTATACTGACTATAGTAAAGGTGGAATGATAGATCGTTTTAGGTGTCCTGCTTTTTGGGCAAATGTCCCGACAATTTTTTATGGAATGTCCCGCTTTGGACCTAAAAAATTATGGCATGTATGATGATAATTATTGCAGAATGAAGCCTTTTAAAGTATTTTTTTGTTAAATTCTAAACATAATTTATTGTGTGTCATATGGTGAAAGTAACGTAATTTAGTAAAGGTGCGGCGTATGTGTGGCTATTAGTGTTTTACAACCTATTTTCCCGCCTTCCCGCCCCCTCCCGTCTGCAAGTCTGGGTCCCTTCCCCTTTCACTACGTATCCGCAGTAAAAGAGGCAGTGAGGCCAGACTACCCGTCTGGTAGTTTTCCACTCTGGATCAGCAGACGATTTATTGCTTAAATCTTACGGAGAAGTCCGGAGATAGCCGATGTATCACGATTGCCTCGATGTTCATCGCGTCTCGTTCTCGCTGCTGTCAGGTGACGCCCTGGACATACCGGACACCGTGATGGGTCTGACAATCCTCGCCGCCGGAACCTCCGTACCGGACTGTCTGAGCAGCGTTTTCGTCGCCAGAGATGGTACGTAGTTATGGTGTGTAGAAGTCTCGAGTCAATTGCATGGGTAGAACCAGTACTATGGCGTGTCTATAAATGAGATCTCAAGAACGCTCCCAGAGAATGTATAGAACACGCGACCTCTTGATCGCTAGGCGGCCATAATATCCCCTACGCTATTGCAACATATAAATCTTTAATAAATTCTTTAACCAATTTAAGCCTAGCGTCTAGAAAAAAATGCATTGGCAAACAGCGTAGACACAGATGAGACGCCACATGATGCGGCGTCTCATCAGGGTATGCGCTGTTTGCTTAAAGGAATTTCTATAAGAAATATTCTAAATATAGAAATCAATATACTAGTAATATACATCCCTAATTTTGGAAATAAATTGATCAAATTAAGAAGGATGTGAGAGTCCACTAGACATAACTGGGTCAATATAATCAAATATACCGCTTGGAGTATATGACCGCAGATATCGGTGACATGGCTGTCATCGCAACTTATAATTACATGTAGTAAATAAATAATTTAATTCGATATTATACCGCTTAGAGTGCATTACTTTATTCGTGTATTACCACGTCACTCTCTGTCGCAGGTTTCGGTGACATGGCGGTCTCCAACTCAATCGGCAGCAACGTGTTCGACATCCTCATGTGTCTCGGCCTGCCCTGGCTCCTGGCCACTACCATCGTTAAGAAGGGCGACCCACTCGTCATCAGTAGCGGCGGTCTCGCCTACTCCACGCTCATCCTGCTCTTCACCGTCGCCTTCATGCTGATTGGCATCAATCTCGCCCGCTGGCGCCTAAC
Source organism: Dreissena polymorpha (assembly GCF_020536995.1). Taxonomy (NCBI): domain Eukaryota; kingdom Metazoa; phylum Mollusca; class Bivalvia; order Myida; family Dreissenidae; genus Dreissena; species Dreissena polymorpha. Next base: position 179,029,310 of record NC_068355.1, on the reverse strand, counting down.
GAAGCCATTCGGAGTCGTCTGCTTGGTCGCTTACGTTCTGGTCACCGCGCTCTCCTGCCTGTTTGAGCTGAACGTGTTTGGGGATTTAAATCAGGATTCTTGCCCGCGCTCAGACTGATTCCCCGCCCACGTAAACAACAGAGCACACGACCGTTTCATACGATTACAACACGACCGTTTCATACGATTTCATTTAGACTAACCACTGAATGTGGATTTACTGACAGGGAACCACACGCTTGGTCCGTGTCAACTAACTGAACACACCGACGCCCCTGGGCAGACTGACAATTTCTTCGTTACCTTGAACTGACCGCGGAACAAAAGTGAAATGGATTATCTGAACCCTGACCTTTGCCCTTTTTCCGCATGATTTACTTTCTCAAGACATAGGACTTTGTGACGACTGGCCTCTCTATATATGCCCAAGCACTTTCTTACACTTACGACTTTACCTCATCCCTGTTGTCTGACCTTGACCGCTGCCGTTTTACTTTCACTCACCACTTAAACTCTGCTCTAGGACTTACCGACTCTGACCGACTCCCCAGTACGTTCCGACCCTGACACCTGGATTCATGACCTCTGACCAACTGATCTGCCCTTCGACTGACTCCCGGCCGCACGAGAATTGCAGCTAGTCACATCACCAGGATCAACCATCGCTTGTTTTCTTTATATCATCAGTCCAATGTAAATGCCCCAAACATTATTTCAGCTGCAAATTGACACGACTGCTTTCGCAGTGATGTTTCAGAACAGTGTATATTTATAACAGTAAATGTTTTTGTTTTGTTTTTCGTCTCCCGTGTTCTTTTTGTCCATACCTCACCAAGAATACAACACCCATCCAAGCCATTCGAACAATTCTTAATGGTTATACAAAATACATATGTATGTGTAACGTGTCGGTAAATCGAGCTTCGTGTTCTAAGGATGACTTCAGACAAAATATAATAAAATTGAAAACACAATAAAATGAAGAAAAATCCTCAAGCTACCTAGCTATACGATTTGCTAGTAATAGATTTATTTGATTTTAAGAATTAAATATAATCAATGCTATTAAACACTGACCTCGAGCATAATGTACAATAAAATGCACAACGTGCATGAGCTTTGACGTTGGCTTTGCTCTTATTCGATTATAGACATCGAACTATTGCAGCACACACTGCGGGTCAGGTAAACACTGCGGGTCAGGTAAACACTGCGGGTCAGGTAAACACTGCGGGTCAGGTAAACACAACCATGAAAAAAGACCTCGGTTCAAGTAGATACGACTCCGGCTCTATATTCCGACATCGTTTCCTATGTATGGAACCTAAACGGTGTATTGCAGTGTTGTTACGAATCAGTCCCGGATTACCCATTAGGCAGACTAGACAACTGCCTATGGGCCCCGCGACCATTAGGGGCCGCATGAGACCACTAGACAACTGCCTATGGGCCCCGCGACCATTAGGGGCCGCATGAGACCATGACGAAATATCTGTTTTACGTACTTAAACTAATCGAATTATACAGCCAATTATTTCAGGTCGGGCTACCGTAACCTCGTGAAGAGGCCAGTAGGACCTGTAAATAAACTCTGAAACACAGCCAATTATTTATACCAATGACCAATGTGATGTTTCCGAAATAAGGTATACCATTGTCTTATCAGGTGACAATCATTTATTATTTGCGATCCCGTACGTTTTTTTTTAAATTATGCATGCCATATTAAACTGTCGTATTGGCATTACAGATTACAATCATATTTTATACCTATAAAAAGACATATTTATGTTTAGCCGGCCATGGCTAATTTAAGAGAATGAAATCAACTATGCACTGGCATTCTAGTATGCACTAGGCCAACTAGGGACCTGGGGTGTGTGCCCCAAAAGGTTCACTGCCTTTAGGCCTCCACGGTGCAAATCCGAGGCTGGTACGAAAGCACGTGGCATATATAATATTTAATGGTAGCGATTGGTGTAATGGCGGACGCGGAGAGTATTCAGGGGAGATAATCGGGTAATTACTAAATTCTGGAACGGTCTATTGAATGGTAGGTATCCTTCTTCAAGGCTACTACGCTGCTAGAAGAAGATTGCCAGTCCCTATGTGCTTAAAGTCCCTAATGTTGTGTTACTAATGTAACTTAATAAACTAATACTATTTATTAAGATGTTTACTTGCTGAGGTTGGGACAGAATTACTGATCTGATAGAAAAAGTGCGTATCTATACTGCCCAATCATTTGGTGTTAATCGAAAATTTCGTACACATTTACTTGACAGTGGTGCGACTTAACGATGCAAGCAAATAATTGGGGTTCGATTTAAATTAACGCAATGGAAAATATAGATTTAATATGTATATATATGGATTTAAAAACAACACTCATCAATAACGTTCTTTATGTAGTTTTCAACACAGGTGGAAGTAACGTACCCAGGATAGTATTTTTCATATATATATTTTTTAGGAGCCCAATATATTCAAATTAATGTATAAAATCATGTTTAATGAGAAAAAATTGACAAAGAGCCATGAAAAAAAAAATCCCCACCCTCTGATATTGGAATTATAACAAGGTCATTAACTAGACTTTATTATAGACCTGTCTTCGCGGGCCGCAAAAATGTCAAAAATAGCTTTAATCCAAAGCATCCCTTGATCCTACTATGGGCAATTGGACAACCTTTCAAGAAAAGTTAACTTCAAAAATATCTGTCCAGCCGTTAACTCACAGTCGGTCGAAAACCGAGCAATATTTCGAGTCCGTTTGTCAACCCGAATAAATCTTCTACAGATTTTCAAACAATATTTTTTAGTTTTTGCCCCTTAATCGATAGCTCCCGTCCTATTCCTTTGAAACAACGAAGCGTGTCAAATAATGCATGCATATGCAACCACTTACCCCTAAAAACTTATTCCAATACAATCAGAATGAAAAGTAATTTCCATTTATTCACATTTATTAAAACATCGTTGTTGTTGTTGATTGCATATTTATGTGCCTGGCTCTGTCAGTGTAATTCACTGCTAAGCCGGGTTCAAGAGCGATGGCTTCTTTCGTTTTCAAGTAAATCAAATTTAGAGTTAAAACAGTTGTTGCAAAGAAAATATAACATTTTGGAATTAGTTTTTAGGGGTAAGTGGTTGCATATGCATGCATTATTTGACACGCTTCGTTGTTTCAAAGGAATAGGACGCGAGCTATCGATTAAGAGGCAAAAACTCAAAAATATTGTTTGAAAGTCTGTAGAAGATTTATTCGGGTTGACAAACGGACTCGAAATATTGCTCGTTTTTTGACCGACTGTGAGTTAACGGCTGGACAGATATTTTTGAAGTTAACTTTTTTTGAAAGGTTGTCCAATTGCCCATAGGAGGATCAATGGATGCTTTTGATTAAAGCTACTTTTGACATTTTTGCGGCCAGCGAAGACAGGTCTATGATAAATTCTAGTTAATGACCTTGTTATGATTCCAATATCAGAGGGTCGGGATTTTTTTTTTCATGGCTCTTTGTCATTTTTTTCTCATTAAACATGATTTTATATATTTATTTGAATATATTGGGCTCCAAAAAAAAAAATAAATACTATCCAGGGTACGTTACTTCCACCTGTGGTTTTCAATAATTAAACCTCGACCGAAATTAAAGTACGCTATACATGTATGCATAAACTAAAAGAAACAAAAAAGCCTAAGAAGTACATGTACGGCAAGTAAAAACGGTGTTGGGGTAAAAATCGCCACATATACCGTAAACGAGTTTTTCATCATTTTTATTTCATCAGATAAATATATACTTCATTATACAAATAACACGTTCTTATTCCTGGAATGTACATACATGTGTTCCGACAACATTTAACAACCAATTCTGTACAATTAACAATGTAAAATTCGAAAAATATCAACAACTAAATAACTTAAGAAACTAACGCAAGTTAAAGGGACATATCGGCGGCATTTTCCCATATGCGCACGAGCAATAAAACCACGTACATTTAGTGACTTGTAGCCCTACACTATTCATTTTATTCCTAAGAACAGATGCAACCAAGGCAATTAACTTTTCATCGATACTCCGATATTCCCAGTGGGAATGAAAAGCGCTCATTTAAAAGAAAATATTAAGACACTGAAAAGTGTCATTATAAATAATGTTCGAGTGCATTGCCGTAATACATTTCATCCATAATGGTTTGTATCACTACCACCGCATGGCAAAAAGTGTCCTTGGTTACAATTATAAAACTAAAATGTTCTACGGACCATTTACATTTTGTTGAAGAAATCATTTAATAAAATTGAATACCGTAAAGATAATCATGTAATTGGGAAATACGATACTTTATACGCTGTCAACATGGTCCTTAAACCTCGGATAATTCTCACATGTAAACAAAAATAAAATGCTAGGTATATGAACTAACCGTGTCTTAGAGGCACTATAAGGTATTGCACAATACGTGAATATAAATTAAGCTGAAAGCGGAGTAGGGGAAGCATAAACAAATATCTAGGATGATTTGTTGATTCAATACCAAATTACAAAATAATGTACCCATTATAACGGGTAGAGATGGCAGGAAGAGAGAGCAGTCTGATGCGATGCAGACTGTAAAGACGAAACAAAAAGACACAGTGGGTAATGACGTCATGACGCGATAGAGTCAACGATGACGTCACGAAGTCACATAGCGGATGATGACGTAATACAAAGATCTCAATAATGCCGTCAGAAACCAACAGGAGCCAGTGATGACGTTCCAATGCGACATCAACGATGACGTCACACGGTCACAAGTTACCGACATCAACTATAGTAAAAATTGATGGCCAAGGCGATGACTGCATGAAGCAAAGGCACCAGCGATGACGTCAAAGGGCGACTGATTGGATAATTACGTCTACAAGCATCTGCGGTTATGTGTCTTTCGCTCAGCACGTATATCAGATGATACACGGCACATTTCATCGCTATGAGGGTAGAAGCCAACTCTGAAAGGAACAGAATAACAAGTGATTCATCTACTTTAACTTAATCTTGTATGTATTTTACATTTATTGCATCGTGTGCCATAAGCTTATATAAATACTCTTTGAGACCATTTCCTGGGAGGAACCAATCCTTGGTAACTGTAACCATTCCTCAACTACGACTTAAGTATGGTGAGACACAAACAATGAGTTATTCCATAAAATAAATAAATAAAACATAACGATGATTTAATGATGATTACAAATGTACTCATTATACCATATGCGTTAAGTTTCGTTGTACCTAACAAACTTCCAAAACGATTTGTTTTGTTTGATTCAGATGATGACTTCAACTCTCAAAATGCTATTGTTATTTGTATCCCATTTTGGAATCTTAATCAACTATGATGACAGAAGATAAAAATATAAGAGCAACGATCTGTGACGACAGAGCTTAATGAATGTGAGTCAATTATCTTTCAAGAATAGCCTGTGCAATCCGTACAGGCAAATAAGGGTGGACACTTTCCGCCGTAAATGAAGTAAACACAAATCCCGTCTATAGGGAAAGTGTCGTCCCTGATTAGCCTGTGCGTACAGGACCGGCTATATGGGACGATACTTTACGCACAAACATTAAACCCTGTTTTCCCGAATTTCGAAGGCCTTTGCAAACAATTTGGATCCAGATGAGACGCCACAAAACGTGGCGTCTCATCAGGATCCAAACTGTTTGCTATTGTGATAGTATTCTTTGAAAAAAATCGAAGAAAATGCTAATTTTACAAATTCAGCAGACGACATTTTAGCAGACGACAAATTTCCCAGCATGCAAAGGGTTAATGAATGCGCTTAAAGTATCTTTCTAGAATAGCCAGTGAAGTCCGTACAGGCCAAGAAGCATTGACACTCTCCAGCGATTTTTTTTCTCGTCTTTACGGAAAGTGTCGTCCCTGATAAGCATCTGCGGAAAGCATTAAACCCTGTTTTCCCAGATTGCGGCTCATTATAATCCTGGGGGCCGTTTCATAAACGATCGTACGACAATGTTTACTTACGGGAGAATTTTGTAATCTTTATAAGTAGACGAACTAGCTCGCCATGCTTGTCAAATATATAACGCGCTTGAGATGTCAATGTAAATAATTAAGTACTGAAAATTTATAATCATATGATATATGATATGAACTTTAGCAATTTTGTATCTTCGAAAACTGTATCGTATCGTAAATGTGTACTACGATGTTTAATCCCGTGTTTGCAATTGATTATGAATACTTAAGAGTATGAACAGCCACCATGTTTACCATAAACTCCCTGGTTTAATCAAAGACATTTCTGATGTAAACACCATCACCAGCACATATTGGGCATTACATATTTTAAGAGCCGCTTGATTTTCCGAGCAATTAAATGATAACAACACGAAGCCATGTAATGTCATTGAGTCGCAGTGGTGTAATGGCTATGGTGTCCGCCTGGCGACTGGGAGGTCATGGGTTTGATCCCCACTGTGGGAGCGTTCTTTAGCTCTCCCCCGTAGACACCAAGTACTGGTTCTAGTCCCAGGAAACGGACTGAAGATCGTTTCAAATAAGCCTTAGGTTTTCTATGCAATCTAGCTAAAATCAATAGGTGTAAACTAAAGTCATGTAAGTTCCCTTTGTACTCATTGATCGTCATACTAAAATACTGTATAATCTTAATATTTGTGGAACATAGATTTTCGTTGACCGATCACCTAACTTAACTAAAAAAACAACAAAAAATGACCGAAAAATATTATGTCCCGAATAAGTATGCGTTTTCGGTATAAACACAAAGTACTGACTTCCAGGACTAGTTAAATTCCAAAATAATATTTTAGCCCCGCTCTGTGAAAAGAGGGTTTAATGCATGAGCGTAGTGTCGCCAGAGATAAGCCTGTGTATTTAGCACAGGCTAATCAGGGACGACATTTTCCGCTTTTGAGATAATTTCGTTTTAAGGAACTAGCAAAAATTAGTTAAGGCGGAGTGTCGTTCCTGATCAGCCTGTTCAGACCGCACAGGCTAATCTGGGACAAAACTTTCCACACATGCATAAAATCCCCTTTCCACAGAGCTAGGCTCATTTAATTTGCGTTAATCTTTCTTCTTTACTTTACTTGTAGAAACCATAAGAGCATAACAGCGTATCATTTGAATATTTTTGTAAACTACATAAATTAAAGGTGTCATAAGACAACAGATTAATATGTCCATAAATACTGTAAAATCATGATAATTCGTGAGACAGATATTTTCGCTGATTTCCTGGTTTGACTGATCCACGAAGTTAACACAAATACATTTGAAAATGACCGCCCGCAAAATTCATAATTGTTTTCCCAAAATCAGAAAAATACTAATTAACGTGCCCTCGAAAATGTCGTATGAATGATTTTACAGTATGATTAAAGCAAGACACAGGAAAACCAACGCACAAACTCCCGTGAATATCCAGGAATTAAAATATAATAACTAAAAACTTAAAAAAAAAAACACCATATTTCCCATACACAAAAAAAGAAATACATCAGTAATCAAAAAACGTAATAATAAAAAGTCGAACCAGTCCTTGTTTAGCTGTGGAAACAAAATACAAGATGTTCAAATATAAAGGATTGGGCTGGCTCAGTGAAAAGGGGTTAGAATGCATGTGCGTAAAGTGTCATTCCAGATAAGCCTTCACAGTTCGCACATGCTAATCAGGGACGACACTTTCCGCCTAAACTGGGTTTTCGTCAAGAACACTCTCCTTTAAAAAAAAGCGGAAAGTGTCGTCGCCGATTAGCCTGTGTGGACTCCACATGCTAATCCGGGACGACACTTTGAGCACATACATTAAACCCCATTTTCGTAGAGTGCGCCCCATTATTGTATATTAACTCTAGTTTAAAGAATAATGATAAAAAATAACGAATTTAATTTTTAAAGAACGCAAAGATGTATTAGATTCAAAATCAGAAGGACAACGATAACAAATGGAATGAGCAGGAGAACATTCACAAGATAGCTTTAGAGTACATTATTAAGATATTGGAGTTTGTTTAAGGTTAAGGAGTACACAACAAATCACTTACAGTCTTGTCAGATGTGTATATCAATGTTGTAAGGTGTGTTATCAGTGTGTAAAATGTGTATCAATATTGTAACAGGCGTTATTAGTGTTGTAACATGAATAAACATGTGTTATCAGTGTTGTAACATGTGTTATCAATGTTGCAACACACATTATCCATGTTGTAAAATGTGTTATCAGTATTGTAATGTGTGTTATCAGTGTTGTAAAATGTGTTATCAGTGTGTAAAATGTGTTATCAGTGTTGCAAAATGTGTTATCAGTGTGTACAATGTGTAATCAGTGTTGTAAAATGTGTTAACAGTGATGCAAAATGTGTATCAATATTGTAACAGGCATTATCAGTGTTGTAGCATGTGTTGTCAGAGATTTAAAAGGTGTTATCAACATTGTAAGATGCATTATCAGTGTTGTTACATGTTTATCAATGTTGTAATATGTGTTATCAATGCTGTCACAGGTGTATCAGTGGTGAAAAGTGTGTAATCAGTGTTGTAAAATGTGTTATAAATGTTGTAACATGTGCTATCAGAGTTGTAACAGATGTTATAAGTAATTAAGAAATATAGAACTAATTCACATAATAAAGTTATAACATTATAAGTGGAATGATGGACAGAATGTCAGTCAAATATACCAATGTAACCCCTCTAAAACTATAAGCTAAAATGTTAACTCGATAACTCATACATTTTTCTCCTCTTTAGCCAATAGCTGCCTCATTTGGTCTTCGGTGAACTGTACCACTGTGCCTATCACTCGGGTCAATGTCTGAAACATACATCAATCGCGTCACCTAACAATTATTTTTATTCCTAAAATAGAAAGTTATACGACCCATTCCCCATCATATGTGTCAACATTCCCATAATTCACAAAGTGTTTTATGCCCAGAGACCTAATGGTTTAGAATGAAAATGAAAATGAAAGAAAATAACATTTTGTAAACATTTTTAACGCTTTCTGCGCAGATTGAGGGTGTTCTGCTTGTTCTAGTAAGCCCGGAGAGAGCCACCCTTAGTCTTGTAAGAGTTAAAGAGCGTTAAAATATCATCTTTTCAGAAACAGAATCGTTGTGCCCTAGGCTTTTAATGTAATCGAGCTTAAAACAAAATTAGGTTTAAACCAAAAACAATCACAATTTTTTACCTTTTTCTCTCCACCCATCATGTACTTGTAGAGAATATTTCGTAAATACTGAAACAAAAGCAGATATAATTACATGACAATTTACATGTATATCAAATTAAGACACAGCAAAAATAACTATTTTTCGTGGGACATTATTTCGTTGATTTCCTGTGTTAATAGAGCCACAAATTTAACACAAACACATCGGAAAATGATTGATACAAATTCTTTTTTTTTCAAAATAAGAAATCCATGAATGTACATGTTCACAAAAAGTCCTTATTTTAAAAACAACAAACTTTCTATGCAGTCCGCACAGGCTAATCAGTGACAACACTTTCTGCTTTTAAGATATTTATTTTTTACAGAAAATATTCTTCTTAGCGAAAATCAAGTTTAAGCGGAAAGTGTCGTCCCTGATTAGCCTGTGCAGACTGCACAGGCTCATCAGGGACAGCACTTTACACACATTCATTAAACCCTCTTTACACAGAGCACGGCCAATATAGAGAATGTGGACTCGCCTCCAGTTGTGTGGGTTCAGTGAGCAGGGGACCAGTGGGTGTGCCATCTGAGAAGTAGCCGGGACTCGACGGGGGCATCCTCTCCTGGGGAAACAACAAGGGTCACATTTGGATCATACTCTGTGAAAAGGGGGTTTAACGCACATGTGTAAAATGTCGTCCCAAATTAGCCTGTGCAGTCTGCTCAGGCAAATCAGGGACAACACTTTACCCTTTAGTGCATTTTTCATTTTAAGAAGGAACTTTATTTCATGAAAATTCCAGTTTAGGCGGAAAGTGTTGTCCCTAATTAGCCTGTGCAGACTGCACAGGCTGATCTGGGACAGTATTTTACCCTCTTTTCACAGAGCATGGCTCATTTACATTCTATTTCATGTTTTCGGGGCTTAAAAGAAGAAACTACCTCTAAAAGAAGCCCTGAAAGTGTATGTACATGTGTATGTTTTGTATTATTTTCTAAAATTATGTCAAGTGATTTTGTTGAGTCAACTAGCACCATGTACAAAAAACAGCACAGACCCTCTCTTTGCTTCCTTGTGACGATGAAGACAGTCACTGAGCCAGCCAAACATGTTTGACAAACTAATTCCAAAGGCTTACGGAAAGATTGCCCTAACCACAATTTGTTTGTTCTTTCTGTCCTACAAATACCGAAAGCATTATTTCTTAATGAACTTCTATACCAGCCAATTATTTTAAAGGGGCCTTTTTACAGATTTTGGCATGTATTGAAGTTTGTCATTAAATGATTTCTATTGATAAATGTAAACATTGGATCTAAAAAGCTCCAGTAAAAAATCAAGAATAAAATTTAAAAAAGGAAAAAAAAGTAGCCCCCAGAAGGGCTCGAACCAGGGACCCCCGGAATCCTGGAGTAACAAGGGCTGTTTGTAAAACATGCACGCCCCCCATACGGGCTGTCCGGTTTACTGGCAGCCATTGTGTGAATACGACTTTTGTCACTGTGACCTTGACCTTTGACCTAGTGACCTGAAAATCAATAGGGGTCATCTGCAAGTCACGATCAATGTACCTATGAAGTGTCGTGATCCTAGGCAAAAGCGTTCTTGAGTTCTCATCCGAAAATCATTTTACTATTTCGGGTCACCGTGACCTTGACCTTTGACCTTGTGACCTCAAAATCAATAGGGGTCATCTGCGAGTCATGATCAATCTACCTATGAAGTTTCATGATACTAGGCATATGCGTTCTTGAGTTATCATCCGAAAATCCTTTTACTATTTCGGGTCACAGTGACCTTGACCTAGTGACCTGAAAATCAATAGGGGTCATCTGCGAGTCATGATCAATCTACCTATAAAGTTTCATGATCCTAGGCATATGCGTTCTTGAATTATCATCCGAAAATCATTTTACTATTTCGGGTCACCGTGACCTTGACCTTTGACCTAGTGACCTCAAAATCAATAGGGGTCATCTGCAAGTCATGATCAATCTACCCATGAAGTTTCATGATCCTAGGCGTATGCGTTCTTGAGTTATCATCCGGAAACCATTTTACTATTTCGGGTCACCGTGACCTTGACCTTTGACCTAGTGACCTCAAAATCAATCTGCAAAGGGGTCATCTGCAAGTCATTATCAATGTACCTATTTAGTTTCATGATCCTAGGCCCAAGCGTTCTTGAGTTATCGTCTGACAACCACCTGGTGGACGGACGGACGGACGGACATGAGCAAAGCAATATACCCCCTCTTCTTCGAAGGGGGGCATAAAAACCAATTAGACCGCTCGGCCATCCTGCCAATTATATATGGGCAACGTATTTTATATTTTATATAAGCAATCTTCGTAGTTTCACAAAATTAAACAACAACAGAACTCTCCAAATTATTCAATTGTTTCGCGTTGCAACACTTTATAATTTTCAGGTTTTTAAATCGTCAAAAGATGCATATAATGACTTTATTAGACCATGGTAAATGTTCAGTATTACTGTTTCTTCACAAATATCATAACTAAAACGAAACTTTGCGAATCTGAAACAACTTTTTCAATTTTGTCAATTTACCAAAACATGAAAAGATCCCTTTAATCTGGAGTGTTAGAGCTCGCTTAGATGATTCTGAGCTGGAGCAATTTGTAACATGTTTTTTAAAAGCACTATTCAAAAAGCTACTTTACCTTTCCGGAGTGTTGCCGCTCTCTCAGTCGAGTCTGAGCCAACTCTCCCTCCAGCTGAGACACTCGTGCCTACAAACACCAAACACACTGCATGTGGATCCGTGATTGTGTAGTGTGGGTGTATGTTAAAAGACCTCATATCTCCTAACAATGTTTATTAATTTCATAGAACACACCGACAGCCAAGTGTTGTTTACCAATAGAAAACATATGAATACATTAATTGACTAAAATAATCAGTTCAGATAATGCAAAATGGTTGTAATATGGGGCGAGAAGAGACAAAGAGGACAATAAGAATGGGTTGGTAATATGAAAAGTGGATAATATGATTGGAAAATAGCAAAAAGGAAGTTAATACAAAAAAGGAGGTTATACCAAAGTGAAGAAGCATTACAGAGGAATATTAAAACCGGAGGTAATACCACGGGGCAGAAATATTATTAAATAATAATATAACAAGAGATGTGTTTGTCAGAAACACAATGCCCCCTTCTGCGCCGCTTTGAAGCCATATATTTGACCTTTGACCTTGAAAGATGACCTTGACCTTTCACCACTCAAAATGTGCAGCTTCATGAGATATAGAGACATGCCAAATATCAAGTTGCTATCTTCAATATTGCAAGTTATGGGTAATGTTAAAGTTTTCAGACGGACAGACAGATCAAATGATATATGCCACCCTATTGGGGGCATAAAAAGCAATGGTTGAACAACTTTAATATGAAAGAGAGATAATGCTCTGTCACCTGAAGGTTGTATATCTGCAGCTCAGGAGTGTCCTCCCCTGTCTCTATGGGTCCATTGGCCGGCAAGGAGAGGAGTGGAGTCCCCAGCCTTCCCATGGCACGCTCTCCTTTTAACTCTAGGACCTCCAATCTACAGTGTACAGAGTGGGTTTTTTATTCACCATTTTGGTAATGGAGCTGGTTCCTTTTGGATTGGGAAAATTTACAGTGTTTTGACTAAAAGTGGGAAATAAGTATTGTTGTGGTTTTGCTAAAAAATGCATCAAAATTTAGAATAGAAGTGTTTTCAGTATTATATTTAATAAGGTTGACTTAATATAGCTAGATGAGAGATTAACAAAATGCTGAGATCTAAAAAAAAGAATAGTTTTTTTGAGACCTTCAATTGGGAATTTTTAGATCGAATAGCGGACCTGATTTTGAACGAAAAAAAAAACACTGCTGCAGATACAGCATTGCAAGAAATACCGTACTTCACCATGTACAACACGCATCTAAATGTTTACTGACACATCTATAAACAAACATGAGTCTCGCTCTGAGATAATGAAGCTTACTGCATGTGTGTTAAGTATTGTCCCAGATTAGCCAGTGGGGATAAATCAGGGACAACACTATCCACCTTTATGGATTTTATGTTTAAAGTATTCTCTTCTTGACACAACTCCAGTTTAGGCCAAAAGTATTGCACATAATTAGCCTGCGCAGACTGCACAGGCTAATCTGGGATGACACTTTACATACATGCACTTAGCTTGATTTTCCCATAGCGAGTGGTTTTCAATTGTCAATGCTTTCCTGTGCTTGATTTAAAAGAGAAAATACCTTTCTGTTTGCAGAGACCAGCATTTAGAGTTCAAAGATTATTTTGTTAGTTGAACGTAAGAGAAAAAACTTAACAGGAAGTTTTTTACTCAATTAATTTTTTTTTCCATCACAGATAAATTTTGATTCATACAAAAATTGTGTAAGGTAAGAAGAAGTACCAGAAATCAATTAAAATATTGTTTTGTTTTCAGTTATTGGGAGAATGCTGTATAATACATCAACTGCAAGTTATGCATTCCTTCTAAATTTACATCCTTAAAATCTCAACCAACAGACCTGTGTTTCTCCCTCATGTCCTCTATGACCTTGTTGAGGTGTATCAGCTGACCTACCTGTGTTTCTCCCTCATGTCCTCTATGACCTTGTTGAGGTGTATCAGCTGACCTACATGTGTTTCTCCCTCATGTCCTCTATGACCTTGTTGAGGTGTATCAGCTGACCTACCTGTGCTTCTCCCTCATGTCCTCTATGACCTTGTTGAGGTGTATCAGCTGACCTACCTGTGTTTCTCCCTCATGTTCTCTATGACCTTGTTGAGGTGTATCAGCTGACCTACATGTGTTTCTCCCTCATGTCCTCTATGACCTTGTTGAGGTGTATCAGCTGACCTACCTGTGTTTCTCCCTCATGTCCTCTATGACCTTGGTGAGGTGTATCAGCTGACCTACCTGTGTTTCTCCCTCATGTCCTCTATGACCTTGTTGAGGTGTATCAGCTGATGTCCCACGTCTCCCACGCCCAGACCGGCCTGCACCACGTCCATGGTCTGCTGGTGATAGTGCAGCAGTTCCTGCAAGACAATTCAACACATTAACAGGGCTATTTTTCACCTCTTTGAGAAAAGGCCTTTGCTGCGTAATTTTGTAGGGGGAAAAAATGTGTCATAAACTGTTCAAAATTGTGAAAAATGAGTTGCTAACTGTCAAAATTGTGATAAAATGTGTACTTTTTAATGTTGTGAAAATTTGAGTCATAAACTTTTGTACATTATACCAATTTGAGTAGCAAAATTCTCAAATATTTTAAAAACGGCCATTCTCTTAGAACGAAAAAAGCCTTGATTTAGGTCGCAGTGGTGTAGTGGATATGGTGTCCGCCTGGCGATCAGGAGGTCACAAGGTCGCAGTGGTGTAGTGGATATGGTGTCCGCCTGGCGATCAGGAGGTCACAAGGTCGCAGTGGTGTAGTGGATATGGTGTCCGCCTGGCATTTAGGTCGCAGTGGTGTAGTGGATATGGTGTCCGCCTGGCATTTAGGTCGCAGTGGTGTAGTGGATATGGTGTCCGCCTGGCGATCGGGAGGTCATTAGGTCGCAGTGGTGTAGTGGATATGGTGTCCGCCTGGCGATCGGGAGGTCATTAGGTCGCAGTGGTGTAGTGGATATGGTGTCCGCCTGGCGATCGGGAGGTCATTAGGTGGCAGTGGTGTAGTGGATATGGTGTCCGCCTGGCAATCGGCTTGATTTAGGTCGCAGTGGTGTAGTGGATATGGTGTCCGCCTGGCAATCGGCTTGATTTAGGTCGCAGTGGTGTAGTGGATATGGTGTCCGCCTGGCGATCGGGAGGTCATGGGTTTGATCCTGACTGTGGGAGCATTTGTTAAGATTTCCCCCATAGATACCAAGTACTGGGTCTAGTCCCAGGAAATGGACTCGAGAACCTTATGCTTTCTATGCGATCGAGCTAAAATAAATAGGTTTAAACAAACACATTGAAGGGCCAATAACTTTGACAAATGGCCATAACAACGGTCACAATGGCAGGGACCATAACGATGAAAAGAGGACATAAGAAGTCAGAAACTGATCAAAATTGCTGGTCGTTACTTTGAAAAGAAGCCAAAAGAAATTAGAATATACATTTTGAGCCCAATAACTTTGAAAAGTGGCCATAAGAAATCAGAAACCGGTAAAACTTTCAAGGGGCATTACTTTAAAAAGTGGCAATACAAAATTAGAAACAAGTCACAATAATAAGTAACAAGCCATAATCTTGCAGAACCAGACAATAGCAGCACATGTAAGCAAAATAACACATGGCAGGAGGCATTACCTTTAAGAGGCCATAAGAAATTAGAAACCGGTCACAAACATGTGATAAGCTATAATACTTCATAGTCTGGTTGTTGTACCATAGTCCATAGCAGCTCATGTAAGCTACAGAAAACATCATAGGGTCCTTTAATTATCATAGGGTCCATTAATTATCATAGGGTCCATTAATTATCAAAGGGTCCATTAATTATCATAGGGTCCATTAATTATCAAAGGGTCCATTAATTATCATAGGGTCCATTAATTATCAAAGGGTCCATTAATTATCATAGGGTCCATTAATTTAACACTTTACCACTTTGATACATATTTTGATGCATTTTAGGTCCCTTAGAAAGTTTTATTTACTAGATTCAAGTTTTAAAGGCTTCATTTCAAACCCTAAAATAATAATTAACAGCAAACAGCATAAAACCTGAACAGACTGCCAGTTACTTGATGACTGTTCTGGTTTTATGCTGTTTGCACATAGCCATTTTCACTTTGCTTCTGAGTGGGAAAGGGTTAACAAGGTTCAAATGAAAACAGAGGCATACAATCAGGTATGTTATATTTATTTCAATCTACTCATTGCACTCAAATGAGGTTTTTAAAGCAATAGAATATATTAAGAGTCATAACATTGAAAAGGACAAAACAAACAAGGGCAATAACTTTGAAAAGGGGCCATACAACAGGGATATTTTAGGGAGCTTCTTAAAGCAAAGTGCACAACCAAGGAGCATTAAAAATAGGCCGCACACACATATAATAGGGGCAATGATGATAAAAAGAGGCCATAACAAGGGCTAGAAAAAATGGGCAAATTTAGTTGTTTATTTAGTATAATATATCACGTCAGATTTTCTTTTCAAGTTTTAGGAATACAAAGTCTAATAAGGACATCTTGCAGCTAAAACAATGATCTTAAGTTTAACAGCACTTAAGACCACACAGAAAAAAAAACTTTTAATTATCATACTGATCAAACAATAAACATTGTAAATGAAACCAAGGCAAATCAATTGTTGTAATTTAAAACAGATTAAATATAAGACAAATAAAAGACAATTAAACATTTAATATACTTTGTGTTAACTTGTATAGTCTATCGAAAATTTTCAAGTTTGCAAAACCATCATGTTTCTAGATTTGCATTTACAGTTTTAGAAATATAAACTATGGTTCCTCAAAAACTTAGTAAGTGTCGAACCCGTTTTTGAAAACATCCAACTTGTGTAGGCATTTAAACATGTTATAAGATCCTAGTTACCTGAGGTTCACATGTAAATTCGGGTCTTGAAGTCTTCACATAGGAAAATGAGTGTATTTGATTTTTTTGCTCCCAGGTACTTTCAATTTGATAACTAAATGTTGCAAAGTTATCAATATTATATTAACTCAGGTTTAAGCCATAGAGTTGCATACGGAAACTTACTAAATAATGCATCTTATTTATTGAAAAAAAATAAATTCTTTTTAAAAACCTTCAATTTGAGATTTTTTTTACAGCCATTGGAAAATTTTATTTTTTTTCTAATTGGAAATGTGCAGCTTTCCGGTACTTTAAAGAGAAGGAAAAAATCGCTATCAGTTACCTGTGGTTCATAAGTAGTGGGAGCTGACCCCAGGGCACTAACAGTCTAAAATATAACAGAATGGTCACCACTCCAAACAGCATGCAAACACAAACATATATAGAAGCACAATATACTGCAAAATCATTTATATTCATGAGCATGACATTTTGTGGTTTTTACATCAAATGACTTTCACGTTGACACATAAATTTGTTGATTCCTTATTTAAAAAGGAATATATGGCGGTCATTTTCCGATGGATTTGTGTAATTAGTCAACCCACAAAACAAACAAATAATAATGATTTCACAAAAATTGTTCAAGAGTGTAATTATCAATAGATTTCTTAAAAATATTTTTTTTAAAGTGATAAAATAAATAAAAGCAGATACAACATGTAATGAATGTCGTGTTCAACTTAAACATAAAACATATCAATAAAAACCTTACTTGATAATGTTGAAATTGTTAAAAACAATTAAAATAAACTGTATAATAAATTTTTATTTGTACTCACACATTTTAAGCATGCAACCGTGTGAAAATCATTGGAAACTAATGAAAAGCATAAACATTCTTTTAGCAATAAACTGTGTTTGTTATCATAATAAAAATATTGCCAAACAAAAACATTATCTTGCAAACACTTTGTACCATCGTCACACAACGATAAACTGGCCATCACTTTTTATCATCGTCACACCACAATTAACTGGCCATCACTCTTTATCATCATCATATCATGATAAACTGGACACACATATCTAACCATTATGCCACATAGCTGTTAACTTACCAGCACTCATTATATCATGCAACACAATGATAAGCTTGTCCACTTTTATTATTATCAAGTCAAACCACAATTAACAGGCCCACACTTATAAACATCATGCCACATAACCGTTAACTTACCAATACTTATTAACATCATGCAACACAATGATAAGCTTGTCCACTTTTATTATCATCAAGCCACACCACGATGGCCCACACCTATTAACATCATGCCGCATCACGGTTAACTTACCAACACTTATTAACATCATGCCGCATCACGGTTAACTTACCAGCACTTCTAACCATCATGCAACACCATGATTAACTGGCCGGCATATCTAATCATCATGCCACATAACCGTTAACTTTCCAACACTTCTCAACATCATGCACAATACAATTAACTTGCAGTCTGTCTTATTACCAACCATACGATTACAGGGATTAAAGGATCACCCAAACTGTTCAGTTTCCAACGGATTCTACCACAAGTACCTTTCTCTCTGTAAGCCATTCCTGTGCCAGACCGTCTACCTCCTCTTTATGTATCGTCTCTCTCTCAGAGATTGCACGCTCCTGAAACAGCAACAATGTTTGTTTTTTTGTGTTTTTTTTAAACATTGCACAACACAACCCTAAGTTACAATGCCTGTCTTGTTAGTCATTATACACCAACCCTAAGTTACAATGCAAGCCTGTCTTGTTAGTCATTATACAACAAACCTAAGTTACAATGCAAGCCTGTCTTGTTAGTCATTATACAACAAACCTAAGTTACAATGCAAGCCTGTCTTGTTAGTCATTATACAACAAACCTAAGTTACAATGCAAGCCTGTCTTGTTAGTCATTATACAACAAACCTAAGTTACAATGCAAGCCTGTCTTGTTAGTCATTATACAACAAACCTAAGTTACAATGCAAGCCTGTCTTGTTAGTCATTATACACAAACCCTAAGTTACAATGCAAGCCTGTCTTGTTAGTCATTATACAACAAACCTAAGTTACAATGCAAGCCTGTCTTGTTAGTCATTATACAACAAACCTAAGTTACAATGCAAGCCTGTCTTGTTAGTCATTATACAACAAACCTAAGTTACAATGCAAGCCTGTCTTGTTAGTCATTATACAACAAACCTAAGTTACAATGCAAGCCTGTCTTGTTAGTCATTATACACAAACCCTAAGTTACAATGCAAGCCTGTCTTGTTAGTCATTATACACCAACCCTAAGTTACAATGCAAGCCTGTCTTGTTAGTCATTATACAACAAACCTAAGTTACAATGCAAGCCTGTCTTGTTAGTCATTATACAACAAACCTAAGTTACAATGCAAGCCTGTCTTGTTAGTCATTATACACAAACCTAAGTTACAACGCAAGCCTGTCTTGTTAGTCATTATACACCAACCCTAAGTTACAATGCAAGCCTGTCTTGTTTAACATTGCACATCAGCCCTAAGTTAATAGTTAACAGAATAATTTACTATGCCATTTTTGCATAATTATTATCAATGCAATTTTTATAGAAGAATGTATTACATGGTAACTTAGCATCGCTCTTGATTAGTTAATTTTATTAATTATATAAATCTCATTTATGGTTCCCCCACCTGCCCTTTAAGTTGGTCAACATAACATTTGTACTTGCATGTTGAAAGTTAATATATTTTTGTATTCAACTGCAAATGGAAAGACTATGCTGAGAAATTTAAATCACAAATTAAAGACTGAGAATTCATAGGATTTACGCATTGTCTGGTCAGGCTTTCAACCCTTGCAGCGTGTAGAAGTGTAGAGTTTATCAAAATTTGCAGGCGAAATCTGATGACTGGAACTCGCTTGGCTGATACTATATACATTTTTTTTATTTGTTTGATTGTATGTGTAATTGTTGTAAATTATTGATTAATAAAATATTTAGTTTACATTTGGTTTTTATTAATTCAAAAGCAGAAAGTAGCATGAAGTTTAGGCAATATTAATACTATTCAACTGTGGGTGTAACTCTATTGCAGATTCATGTTAGCAGACATAAGTATAATTGAAATCGGTTAGCTCGAAATTCTGGATGACTCAAGCTTTTATTGTCGATCCCAGCGAGTTCGAGCCATTGGGTTTCAACTGTACTTAAAAGTTTGTGCATCTTTTGGAGAAAGAGATAAACATTTCCAAAATTGGTCAAACCACGATGCTTTTTTTCTTATTCGATCTTTGCCGGTACCAATCCAAAATTGGTGAGAAAAACACTTTCCTTATGCTCTTCTTCAATCTAGATTAATCCAAATACTACACTTTGTGTGATACATTACAGTAAAGCTGTATCAATACCGTCATAAAGCTGTATCAATACCATCAAAAGCTGTATCAATACCGTCATAAAGCTGTAGCAATACTGTCATAAAGCTGTATCAATACCGTCAATACCTTAGCTTTGGTCCAATTGTCCTTGAGTTCTATGATCTCGATGTCGTGTCTCTGCTGCAGCTCTGTGATCAACCGACGATGGCTTGACTCCAGCTCCTGAAGACTCTTCTCCTTCTCCTACATGGGGGAACAATTAATTTGAAGACACTGTGACTCGCTCTGGGAAAACCAGGCAAAATGTAAGTGCGTTAAGTGTTGTTTTAGATTAGCGTGTGCAGTCCAAACAGGCTAATCAGGGAAGACACTTTCCACCATAATTTTTCGCTAAAAAAGAACCATTAAAGCAGAAAGTGTCTTCCCTTGTATTTTTGAGAGCACTAAATACACAAGCAATAAGCCCCTTTTACCGAGATAGAGCTTTATATATATGATCCTATCCCAATCTTTAAGCTTGTTTTCATATTTGAGTCTCAGTTCATCCAATATAAAAAATTCCTGCCGTGTATATTTTTTAAAGGAGCTTGGGAGTGGGGATTTTAGTTCATATGATAATCAATGCTTTTTTACAACTAGGAGATGCACCCCTTTGTCCTAATGTTTGGAGAAAAATAGGTAAAATCATTCATATTGGTCGGCACAAACTGTGATATTTGACTGACATTAACTTCATAAACTAATGTCACTTACCTTGAGCTTGGTTTTAAAGTCCAGTCTGATTTCATCTAGCCACTACTTGACCGAGATTAACGTCATTTACAAATGCCGCTTACCTTGAGCTTGGTCTCGTATTCCAGTCTGATTTCATCAATTCTCTCGTCTCTCTCGTAGATGTCCCGCTGGGCCTCGGACAGGAGCTCCTTCATCTCTCGCTGCTGTTGGTCTTCCTCAACAGTGCTTTGATCTTAAATACATTACAACGTCCTTACATTGCTTTGATCTAAAATACATTACAACGTCCTAAACATTGCTTTGATCTGGAATAAAGTGCAAGGTCTCAACATTTGGCAATTTGCTTTGATCTGAAATAGATGACAACCTCCTCACATTGCTTGGATCTGAAATAATTCCTTCATATATTCGAATATAAAGCAATCAATATTCAAAAATATTTTTAGTATTTTTCCCATCCCTACTGAAAATACTTTTTTTCAATGGATACTGACACACTTCAACTGTGTGCATAGCCACAGGGAGGTTGTGAGTTTTGTTCCATTCTACAAGCATTTAAACAATTTAACAATAATAATAATAAATACACCAGATACTGGTTTCACCAAGAAAACTAATTTAACAGTATCTTACTTGACAGAAGGTAAATTATTTCCTGCCAATTCTCGTGAGAGTACTTTCTTTTTCATTATTGTAATTTTCTACCAAAACATGCTATAATATTCAGCATTACATGTACATTAAAAAATTGTGAAAAATGCCCATAATATCACTTTAAATTCATAAAAGTGAACCCTATGTACCTACCTATAACCTGGGCCAGCTGCTGCTCAAACTGTCTTTCCCTCTCTGTCATCTGCTGGTTGAAGTCCTTGGCCAGTTGTTTCACCTTCGAGTGATGCTCCTGCTGCAAGTCCTCTAGCTCCATTGCCTTACTCTTCTTCAACAGCTCAATCTCCGCTGACTGCTCCTGGATCCTCAGTTCCAACTGCTCAATATTAGCAGATTCATTTTGGGTTTCTGTGTCGAAACTGGATTTCAGGGATGCAATTTCTGTATTTAATTCTTCTATTGTCAGCTGTGCTTCTCGTAGTCTCGTGCTCAATTCAGATTTTTCAGACTTAAGAGTGTCAATATTTGTTTCTAAATCATTCAAACCGGCTTGCATTTTTTCACTGGCTTGTTGATTTTCTTCTGAAATTTTGTTAAGTTCTGCTCTTAAATTATTTATCTCTAGGTTATGGCTTTCGTGGTTGGTTGCCAATTCTTCTGATAACTTAGTCCCTGTTTCTTTTAGTTTAGCAATTTCTACCTCCTTTTCTGCAAGATCTGCCTGGAGCTGTTTTACAACCGTGTCATTTTCACCTTTAACCTGCTTCTTTATTTGAGATATATACATTTCAGCTTTCTTTTTGAATTCAGCCACTTTATCTGCACTCTCCTTTTCAAGTGTCTCTCTAAGAATTGAAATTTCACTGCCGTGGTTTTGTTTTAACTGAATTTCATTAGCTTTTAAATTGCTTAATTCTAACGTAAGTTTTTCAATTGTTACATTATTGTCGAGAATACTTCCTTCCATTTCAGTTATTTTGTGAAGCTTTTCCTCCTCGGTTGCTTCAGAATGTTTTCTAAATTCAATTAACTCTTGTTCAACTGCCAATTTTGATGATTTTATTAATTCACATTCATCACAAGTATTTTGCAGGGATGTTTTCAGCGTAGCAACTTCATTTTCTAAATCAGAGTTTATTTTTAAAAATACCTCCATCTCTGCAGTGTGCTTTTGTTGGACATGTTTAATGTCCTGAAGCCTCTGTTCAATTTCATTGCACTCACCTTCTTTGTCAGTAATGGTTCTTTTTGAAACCTCTAATTGTTCATTTAACTCGTTATATTTTACTTTAAGAGCTTTAAGTTCTGTTTCTTTTTCTCTCAGTTCTAGTTGCATTTGTTCTTTTTTCTCTTCAACAGCTGATGCTCTTGCCTTTATTTGGTCCTGACAAGTACCATACTCATCCTGAAGTTCTTGCAATGCTTTTTGTTTAGCTGACAGTTCAGCTTTTAAAACATTCACTTGCTGTTCAAGGGCGTGTTTATTTGAAAGCTCACTTTTTGTGCTTGTTAGCTGCTGCTCAAGCTCTACTTTATTTGACAGCTCTGATTTTAAAACAATCAACTGTTGCTCCATTTCTGATTTAGATATTGTTAACTGTCGCTCAAATTCCTTCTTCTCTGATAGTTCAGTCGTTAAGGCAATCACTTGTTTCTCAAGGTCTGTTTTTGATTTTGTTAATTGTTGCTCTATTTCCTTCTTATTTGACAGTTCTGATTTAAGTGCACTTAGTTCTTGCTCTAGTGAAGATTTTGATTTTAACAAGTCCTGTTCTTTGTCCTTTTTATCTTCCAAATCAGATTTTAATATAGCAAGTTCTGATTCCATATCAAACTTTGATTGACTAAGTTTAAGCTCAACTTCTTGTTTATCTGACAATTGGGACTTGAAAGAGGAAAGTTGTTGCTCTAAATCAAATATAGTTTGTGTCAACTGTTGCTCTAATTGTTGTTTATCAGACAGTTGGGAATTAAGCATAGCAAGTTGTTGCTCTAGTTCAAATTTTGCTTGTGTCAACTGCTGCTCTAATCCCTGTTTATCTGACACTTGTGTTTTAAGAGTAGCAATCTGCTGCTCCAATTCTTGTATGGTATCTCTGTTTTGTTCCAACTGCAGTAGTTTCGTGTTGGCATGAGCTAGATCAGAGGATATTGCTTCTTTTTCATCATTAGCTTGATTAAAGTTTCCTTCAAGGATAATCATTTTATCTTCCTTCTGTTTCAAATCCTCTTCAACTTTATGAACCTTTTCTTCCCAGTTTCCTTGTATCTCCTTCAACTTTGCTGTGTACTTCTGCTTAAGAGCTTTCATTTTATCTATCCAGGTCTTTTCTAGATTTTGCAGTTCAGTCGTATGACACTCTTTTTCACTTTTAGCAGAGGCATCTAATGTTTGACACCTTTCTGTCAAATCTTTAATTGCTATCAATTTTGTTTCATAATCAGTTGCAAGATCAGCATGTTTTCTAGACAGATCCGTTAAATTTGTTTTAGTTTCATTTAAGTCTTTATTAAGTTCATGTAGTTGATTTTTCAATTCATTACTGTCAGTTTTACAACGTTCAGCTTCTTTTTCTAGATGTTCATTAAGTTCATTAAGTTTCTCAACATCGAAATGTTTTGCAGATACAGTCTGTTGAAGTTGCTCTGTCTCTTTTTGAGCTTGTTGAGTCATCTCAAACAGTTTGGCAGCAAGTGTTTCTTTTTCTTCACTTAGCGCCCGACCCTGTCTGTCTAGTTTTCCTCTGTATTCATCTAATTGTCTCTCATAATCTCCTATACAGTCTTGAAGTTTCTGCTCTGTAGCAGTGAGTTTATCATTGAGCATTTTCAGCTGGCTCTGTAACTCCTCGTCACTTTGTGCCATATCACTGAGTCTGGATTCATAGTGGGTTTTAAGTTTGTGTTCAAAGTCTGCGCGCTCATCAGAGATTTTCTGTATCACTGATTCTTTTTTATTGAGGTGTTCAGTCAGATTGGATACTTCACTCTCCAAAGCAACACATTTTCCCTGCATTTCAGTTTTAAATGCTTCATATTCTTCTATCAAGTTTGTTAGCCTATCATCTTTAAATTGTTGCTGTGAACTAATTTCTTTTAGCATTTCTTCTAATGAGGTATTTGTGTTGTTTACATCAGTGAGAGCACTGGAAAGTTCTGATATCTTGTTATTCTTTTCTATCATTTCGTAATCATGTTTCTCAGCTAATGAAACAACTTCGTGCGAAGCTTGTTCTTTAGACTGTTGCAACTGCTGAGTAATGTATTCTAATTTCTGTTCAAGTTGTTTATTATGGTTGTCAAGCTCACTCTTTTTGTGTACAAGCTGTGTATGGATTTGTTCTAAAGCTAATAATTCTTGTTTGGCTTTGTCAAGTTCCTGCATTAAGTTTTCCTTCACATTGTTGTTCTCCGTTCTCATTTCAGTCTCCTGAAGCTTAAACCGCTTCTCTGCAGACTGCAGATCTTCCACATGCTTACTAATTTCTGTCTTTAAATTCTCTACCTGTTGCTCGTATTCTGTTTTCAGATCATAAATCACAGACTGGTAATGGCTTTCCAAATTTGCACTTATTTCCACTGAAGTCGAGTCTTTTTCTTTCATTAATTCTGCCAATTTAGATTCAAACATATTTTCTTTCTCCTTAACCTTTTCTTGAAACTTTTCCTTCATTTTCTGGAAACTTTCCTTATATTGATTCTGCTTTTCCAATAACTGCACTTTAAAACTCTCTTCAGATTTATTAATGTCATCAGCATGAATTTTCTTGGTTTCTTCTAATTTCTCATGTGCTTTTCTCATTTCATTTTCCAAACCAGAAACCTTCGTCTCCATATCAATTTTCTGCTCATTCAAATCTTTACCAAGTTCTACATTCACCTGATTTACCTTCTCTAATTGCCCCTTCAAGTCCTCTAACTGAGACTTACAGTCCTTTAACTCATGTTCCAATTCAGTGCGAGTCTCTCTCATCTCAGTCAACGCTTTCTCTAACTCTGCCAGACTGTTCTCCGCTTGATCTTTCTCTAATTTAAGGCCTTCAACCATGTTCTCCAACTCAGTCACATCGTTCTTGGCCTGCTCTTTTTCCAGCTCAAGGCCTACAATGACACCTGCCTTATCTGAGGTTTCAGAAGTCAGTCGGCCCAGCTCTGCATCTTTATGTGCTGACTCCAGTGTTAACATCTGTAGCTTCAGTCTCAACTCTTCTGCCTCCTGTTTTTCTTTCTCCAACTCACTCACCTGAAAAAAATAAATAAAAAATTACAATGTTAAAACTCAAAATTAAACCCACTCTTACTCCTCTTGTTTTTCTTTCTGTAACTCATTCATCTGAAAATGATGTTTCAAATAAAACAAGGGTTGCTATCTTCAATATTGCAAAAGTTATGACCAAGGTTACAGTTTTGGGGCACACACATACAATGAATGAAAGACAGACAGGCCAAAAAGAATATACCCCCGATCATTCAATCTGGGGGCATAAAAATGTATGCCTCTTTGCCTCTTGTTTGACTGTTTCTAACTCAATAACCTGAAAATAAGCTCAGTGTCATTACCCTTATGGATATCAAATTATAATTAATTCTCTGATTTCCTCCTTTTAATGACGCTTCGGCATTGTGCCTTTATCAAAACTATGTTACATAGAACATAGTCCTATGTTCTATGTAAACTATGTCCTTTGTAAACTATGTTTTATGTCACATAGTATGTTAGATAGAACCAGAGGATTAATAATCACATTAAAATTAATTGTTCAAATTTATAAAGTGTATGCCACTTTAGCAGTGTATGCCACTTTAGCTCATGTCTTTCTTCCTTTAAATTAAAGGTAGAAATTATTTGTTGAATTCAAACAAATAAAACATTTCAAACCAGAAAATTTGAAGTTCAAGTGTAAGTTTGATGTGAGTTTAAGGTTTAACTTTTATGTACGGTAAAGTTAAGTTTGATTTTAGTATAATGCATGTGAAACTGTAAATTCGATGCAGGTTTAACTGTAATTTAACGAGAAGTTTAATTGAATGTTTGACGATAGTCTAAATTTAGAATATTTGATGATAGTCTAAATTTAGAATATTTGATGATAGTCTAAATTTAGAATATTTGATGATAGTCTAAATTTAGAATATTTGAAGATAGTCTAAATTTAGAATATTTGATGATATCTAAATTTAGTTGTATGTAAGTTTAAGGGTTAGTAAGTTTGATGTAAATGTTGAGTAAACATGAGACTTAGCTGTGCATTAGCAGACATATGTTAAAACCTTTTTTCCAACTTTGTAAATTATGAAACAAATGACTTAAACAGATATGTTATCATAAGTTTGAAAATTTATATTGTGTTTCAATGCCCGAAAATGCTGAAAAACTATTAGGATGGGAAGAGGGATTTCACTACTCCTTATCAAAATAAAACTCATTAAATTCAATTAATCTTTTGCATAACAAATATACAGGAACAAAAAACAATATTTATTATGTTTTTCCCTGAAAAATGATCAAGTTTCTTTTATTACTGTTTAATTTCAATACTTAATTTTGCATTTTTTCAAACATTCATCTTATATATGGGCCGTGCTCTGTGACAAGGGAGCTTAAAGGTTGTGCGTAAAGTGTCGTCCCAGATTAGCCTGTGCAGTCTGCAAAATCTTATAATAGATGACACTTTCCACCTTAACTGGATGTTGCTTAGAAGATACTTTATTTAAACAGAAAAATTAGCAGAAAAATGATTGCCCTGGTTAGTCTCTGTAAACTTCATAGGCTTATTCAGGGCCCTCAATCTACCAAATCTGCCGCCGAATTTCGGCGGCAGTCCCCCACCTGAAAAGTATACTTTTCCCCCCTTTTGGGGGGGGGAAAATCCCCCCCCCCCAAAAAAGAATTTTTTTTTTTTTTTTTTTTTTTTTTTAATAGAAAGATGTGTCTCATCTCATGATTATTATATCTCAATTCTATTTCAATTTAATCATTTCAAACATACTAAATTATGAAAAATGCAATGAATTTAGTGCAAACATGTACAAATGTAATAATGAGAGAGTAAGTAAAAAAATCCCCCCAAAAAGGGAAACGCCGCAAAAATTCCCCCTCCTAAGGGCTGCGGACCCCTTCCCACAAAGTAGTGTGAGGGCGCTGACTTTATGCACATGCATTTCTCAAAATGAGGCTCTCACCCCTTAGGCAAGACTCTTGAGCCTTTGTTCAGAGTCAGCTGTGAGCTTTAAATGAAAAATACAATAAAAGCAGAATGTCCAGGCTAATCTGGAACAACACTTTAAGCAATGTTTTGTTAGAACGAGGCTCCAATATTCTCACCTGTAAGGCAAGACTCTTATGCCTTTGTTCAGAGTCAGCGTTGAGCTCAAATTGCAGGGTGTCTAGACGGGACTGCAACTCCGTGTACGCTTCTCTCTGACTGGTCAGTTCCGTCATTAGGTTCGCGTTATCGCCTTGCAAAGTCTGAATGGCTGCAGTGGACTTTCCAACAGAAAATTGTTATTTAAAGATTTAAACAAAGCAAAGAAAGGGTGGAATTCAAAACTAAATAAGAATGAGGAATGTCAACAATTATTCTTCCACTACCAATGATTGTTTGCCCATGTGTTGGATGTTACACACACAGAATTTACTTATTTACACAATTATTATACCTTGATTATCTATACCCCTATAAAGTAAAGAGGACAGTAAAAATCAGTACTTACTATAAACATAGCTTTGCAAAATTAAGCCATCATAGCAAAATTATGGCCAGTAAAAACATTGATATCAAAACTTCAACGATAGTAAAAATTAAGATTTGTTTGTCAAAATTACTAACATAGAAGAAAACAAGAGATGTGTTTGTCAGAAACACAATGCCCCCTATTGCGCCGCTTTGAAATAAAATGTCAATATATCATTTGGCAGGTTTAGAAATTATTTCCCTTTTAAAGCTTATAACTTCCCTTGGATTGTATTTTTTGACTTTTGACCTTGAAGGATGACCTTCACCTTCACCTTTCACCATTCAAAATGTGCAGCTCCATGAGATACACATGCATAGCAAATATCAACATGCTATCTTCAATATTGCAAAAGTTATGGCCAATGTTAAAGTTTTCGGACTGACGGACAGACAGTTCAAATGATATATGCCACCCTCCGGGGGCATAAAAAACATCACCTTGAGCTGTGCTTCGGGAAAACATGACCTAATTCAAGTATGTTTAGTGTCGTCTACAGGCTTATAAGGGACACTTTCCGCTTTAAAGGTGATTTTTGTTTAAGGAAAGTCTCCTTCTAGCAAACCAGTTAAGGATTTTCGTCCCTGATTTGCCTGTGCAGACGGCATTGGCTTACTTTGGAACGAAACTTTACGCACATGCATCAAGCCCAGTTTTCCCAGAAAGAGGCTCCCCCTTCTCACCTCTGCATGTGTCTGAAGGTCCCTCTGTAGGTTATTATTCTCTTCAACCATCTCCTGGTTCCGTTCCTCTGTCGCCATGATGTGTATGCGCAGTTCCGCCAACTCCGTTTCCATGGCGGCACGACCAGTCTCGTATTCTGTGCGCATGTTGTCCAGTTCTGCCTGTAGCTCGTCACAGCGAGCGAGTTGCTCCCGGTAACCGATGTTTGCTTCTTCCATTTTGGTCCTGAACTCCAGGCTTCGTTGCTCCAGCTCTTGCTCTTTTAGAGAGAGGTCGGCCTGTAATTTATCATTACACAATATTGATAACTGCACGTCATGTTAACACTTGAATTCCTACCTTAGTGGCAAATAATATTCCCCCACGCAGCATGTCATTAAATGTAGCACATTTTTACAGCTGAAATAAAAGAGGCACAAATTTGGTAATGTTTTAACGTAGGACACTAAAAATTGCACATCAACAACTTTGTAGCATATAGTTGCAATCATAATGCCTGCAATTTGGAATATTGCGCATCAAATAGTGTAGGAGGACCCCTGTATATGGATGCAGTCTTTAAGTATATACTGTTACTGTACTTTACCATGTATGACACCCAGTTTCATACCCATTAAGTTCAATTTAAAATTGCAATGGCACAATAGTAAAATCGCTGCCGATTAAAAAACCAATTTGTCATTTTCATTATTAGAAAATGCTTTTGTTCCTTCCTTTTTTGGCCATAAAAAATCAGGTGTGTGTTATACATGCCTTATAAATTGTCTAGTAAAGAATGTTATTCAGATGTTTCATTTTCAATTTTGACATTCATAAATCATTTTTAATTAAATGTGAGATTGGCTTCATTACCATACAAATAATATTTGCGCTTTTGCAGGAGACCAAAACACCTCACAATTTCTCTTTCAAAGACAGAAACAATCTTAAAATGGGTCGCTTAAAGAAAACAAAACAACATCTTGAAATTTCCAAATGGACAAGGTAAATGCAATTTTATGCCCCTGGAATATCTTACCCTGAGAGTGTTCAGTGTTATGTTGACTTTGTCCAACTGCTCTTGTCTCTCCTTCAGAGCCTCCTGTAGCTCAGTGACCTGATTGGCTGACTCACTGACACTCACTTGGTCCTCACTAGCAGCCTGGGGAAGGAATGAACAAAGCATTATTTAGCCTCCTGTAGCTCAGTGACCTGACTGGCTGACTCACTGACTCTCACTTGGTCCTCACTAGCAGCCTGGGGAAGGAATGAACAAAGCATTATTTAGCCTCCTGTAGCTCAGTGACCTGATTGGCTGACTCACTGACTCTCACTTGGTCCTCACTAGCAGCCTGGGGAAGGAATGAACAAAGCATTATTTAGCCTCCTGTAGCTCAGTGACCTGACTGGCTGACTCACTGACTCTCACTTGGTCCTCACTAGCAGCCTGGGGAAGGAATGAACAAAGCATTATTTAGCCTCCTGTAGCTCAGTGACCTGATTGGCTGACTCACTGACTCTCACTTGGTCCTCACTAGCAGCCTGGGGAAGAAATGAACAAAGCATTATTTAGCCTCCTGTAGCTCAGTGACCTGACTGGCTGACTCACTGACTCTCACTTGGTCCTCACTAGCAGCCTGGGGAAGGAATGAACAAAGCATTATTTAGCCTCCTATAACTCAGTGACCTGACTGGCTGACTCACTGACCCTGGCTTGGTCCTCACTAGCAGCCTGGGGAAGGAATGAACAAAGCATTATTAAGCCTCCTGTAGCTCAGTGACCTGACTGGCTGACTCACTGACTCTCACTTGGTCCTCACTAGCAGCCTGGGGAAGGAATGAACAAAGCATTATTAAGCCTCCTGTAGCTCAGTGACCTGACTGACTGACTCACTGACTCTCACTTGGTCCTCACTAGCAGCCTGGGGAAGGAATGAACAAAGCATTATTTAGCCTCCTGTAGCTCAGTGACCTGACTGGCTGACTCACTGACTCTCACTTGGTCCTCACTAGCAGCCTGGGGAAGGAATGAACAAAGCATTATTTAGCCTCCTATAACTCAGTGACCTGACTGGCTGACTCACTGACCCTGGCTTGGTCCTCACTAGCAGCCTGGGGAAGGAATGAACAAAGCATTATTAAGCCTCCTGTAGCTCAGTGACCTGACTGGCTGACTCACTGACTCTCACTTGGTCCTCACTAGCAGCCTGGGGAAGGAATGAACAAAGCATTATTTAGCCTCCTATAGCTCAGTTACCTGACTGGCTGACTCACTGACTCTCACTTGGTCCTCACTAGCAGCCTGGGGAAGGAATGAACAAAGCATTATTAAGCCTCCTGTAACACAGTGACCTGACTGGCTGACTCACTGACTCTCACTTGGTCCTCACTAGCAGCCCAGGCTTGGCGAAATTGCCGGTCCGCCGGTCCTGACCGGCAGATTTCAATTTGGTCCGGCAGGTTTAACAAGAATGTCGGTCCTGGTGACCGGCAAAATGTGAAATGATTGCAAACAAATCTTTTTTTTTTCAAGTTGAAAATTCGAAGAGCAAATCGCTTACTACATCATGAAAATGAAATCGCTCGTTGTTTTGATGTTTGCTGTAGGTTTGTTACGTACAATTAGCAAATCCAACTTGTTACACAACACCTACTTTAAACTCGTTTGCAAAATCGCCAACTGCGTTCTAACAAAAAAGATCTTGATAGCTTTGACATATTTTTCGAGTAGGATAAGGACAATAAAATATGGTATCGTGATAAACACAACCATATGCATACGCCATTTTTCATAAGTGTAAAGAGTACAGTGCATTATGGGGCAGAGCTTTCATTGGACGAGCGAGTTTAAATTTAGATTGAATGCAATACGATACATGTACAAAGAAATGTTTTTATTGCATCATATGCAGTGCCATGTAAAAAAACGTGCTTCCCGGGGACTTTCTGATACTGGTCAAAAATGAAAATGAATCTCTGTTAACAATTACACTGCGTTAGCATGTAAATAAATCGTCTTTTTTATTTAATTAATTACTAGTAAACGTTCTGAAAAATGAAATGCCTTAATCATTAAATGTCAGGTAACGTGTTTTGTACTGTGCGCAGTATATTTTAACAGCCGCTCCAAACTGCAATCATATTAAAGTAAGAATGTTTAAATCGTTTCGAATAACTTTAATTTGATAATTATTCGGCTTGCACATACGTTATTGAAATTATCGCACCAAACCGTTCTAATAGGGAATACATGTAATAAAAACTGACACGCGAATTTTTCACAACATGATTGACATTACACAACCGATTAACACCAATTAGCTGCCAGTGTAACCTCTAAGCGATTAAAATCAATTTAACGGCCGGTTGAATAAAGAGATCAAGATGTGATCGCTGCCATTTTTGAATTTTCTAGTTAAGTTGTTGTTGCTTTACGGTCCGGCTAAATTTTCTCCGGACCGGCACATTTTCTGAAATGCCTGTCCGGATGACCGGCAGATTTTTTCTAATTTCGCCATGCCTGGCAGCCTGGGGAAGGAATGAACAAAGCATTATTTAGCCTCCTGTAGCTCAGTGACCTGACTGGCTGACTCACTGACTCTCACTTGGTCTTCACTAGCAGCCTGGGGAAGGAATGAACAAAGCATTATTTAGCCTCCTGTAGCTCAGTGACCTGACTGGCTGACTAACTGACTCTCACTTGGTCCTCACTAGCAGCCTGGGGAAGGAATGAACAAAGCATTATTAAGCCTCCTGTAGCTCAGTGACCTGATTGGCTGACTCACTGACTCTCACTTGGTCCTCACTAGCAGCCTGGGGAAGGATTGAACAAAGCATTATTTAGCCTCCTGTAGATCAGTGACCTGACTGGCTGACTCACTGACTCTCACTTGGTCCTCACTAGCAGCCTGGGGAAAGAATGAACAAAGCATTTTTTAGCCTCCTGTAGCTCAGTGACCTGACTGGCTGACTCACTGACTCTCACTTGGTCCTCACTAGCAGCCTGGTGAAGGATTGAACAAAGCATTATTTAGCCTCCTATAGCTCAGTGACCTGACTGGCTGACTCACTGACTCTCACTTGGTCCTCACTAGCAGCCTGGGGAAGGAATAAACAAAGCATTATTAAGCCTCCTGTAGCTCAGTGACCTGACTGGCTGACTCACTGACTCTCACTTGGTCCTCACTAGCAGCCTGGGGAAGGAATGAACAAAGCATTATTTAGCCTCCTATAACTCAGTGACCTGACTGGCTGACTCACTGACCCTGGCTTGGTCCTCACTAGCAGCCTTGGGAAGGATTGAACATAGCAATATTCATGTTGAGAATATTATTTCAGTTTTGGAGTTCATGTTTTTTTATAATTGTCCCTGCAAAACATTCATCAATTGTTTGTGAACAGTTCATGCATAAGAAATAGCTGCTAAGATTATACAATTACAAAGTTCATGAATATAATGTTAGCTGACAGTTTATGTTTATTAATTTGAACACAAAGTTTCTAAATCTCTGTAAGAGTTCATGACCTAGGCGAGGACAATACAGTTCATGACCTAAGTGCAGACAATAGAGTCCATGACCTAGGGGAGGACAAAGGAGTTCATTTACGACAATAGAGTCTATGACCTAGGGGAGGACAAAGGAGTTCATTTACGAGGGAAGGACAAAAAGGACATGTGTTCCTGAACTAGGGGAGCGCAATATATGACATAAGTTTATCAACTAGGGGAGGACAATAAATGGCATGAGTTCATAAACTAAGAAAGGAAAATAAAGAACATGAATAAGAACAGGAAGGGCAATAAATGACATGAGTTCATGAACAATGGGAGGACAATAAGTGACATGAGTTCAGGAAATAGTGGGACAATAAATGACATGACATGACAATTCATGAGTTCATGAACTAAGAAAGGACAATAAAGGACATGAATATGAACTAGGCAGCAATAAATGACATAAGTACATGAATTATGGGAGGACAATACATGAGTTCATGAACTAAGAGAGGAAAATAAAGGACATGAATATGAACTAGGGGAGGACAATACAAGACATGAGTTTATTAACTATGGGGTCTTTAAATGACATGAGCTCATGAACTAGAGGGGACAATGAATGACATAAATTGAACTATGGAAGGACAACAAATGACATGAATTCAAGAACTAGGAAAGGACACTTAAGCGCATGTATATGAACTTAGAGTTTATGAATTAGGGGGGGGGGGGGGGGGGGGGACAATCACGAACATGAATAAGAACTAGATAAAGGTCTGACCTATCATTCATTATTTCTTATTTCTTATTCTAATAACTATTCTAGCCGAAGTCTCATTTAAACGAGTATTAAGGGGAGTTAACAGACTTCAGTAATCAGGAGAGGTAACAGACTTTTAAATCTATTATACAGAAAAGGTAACAGACTAAATCCCCTTTAAAATGAGTATTCAGGGGAGGTAACTGACTTAAGTCTCTTCAAAACGAGTATTCGGGGAATGGTACAGACTTGTCTTTTCAAAAGGAGAATTCGGGGGAGACAACTGATTTTAGCCCCTTTGAAATAAGTGTATAATCTTAATAACAAGTATTCATGACAGGTTACTGACTTAAGTCTCTAAGAACGAGTAATCAGGAGAGGTTAATGAATAAGGTCTCTTCAAAACGAGTATTCAGGGGAAGTTACTGATTTGAGTTCCTTTAAAATGAGTATTAGGGGAAAGAAACAGACAAAAGTCTGTTAAAAACGAGTAATCAGGGGAGGTAACTTAAGTTTCTTTAAAAGGAGTATTGAGGGGAGGCAACTGACTTCAGTCTCTTTCAATTGAGTATATAAGGAAAATAACTGAATAGTCTCTTAAAATGAGTATTCAATGGAGGTAACTGTAGTAAGTACCTTAAACATGAATATACAGGGGAGTGAACTGAATAAAGTCTCTAAACAATAGATGTGTTCGTCCGAAACACAATACCCCTCAATGTGCCGCTTTGAAGCCATATATTTGACCTTTGACCTTGAAATATGACCTTAACCTTTCAACACTCAAAGTGTGCAGCTCAATGAGACACACATGCATCCCAAATATCAAGTTGCTATCTTCAATATTGCAAAATGTATGGGCAATCTTTAAGATTTCGGATGGCCGCACAGACTGACTGACAGACTGTTCAACTGCTATATGCCACCCTACGGGGGGGGCATAAAAACAAGCTATCAGGGGTGTAAAATAAAGTCTGTTTAAAACAAGTAATCAGTGGAGGTAAAAGAATTAAGTCATGTTAAAATGAGTATCCATGGAAGGTAAATCATAATGCGCACCTACCTTCAACTGAGCCTCGTATCTATTGACAAGCTCCCTCTCATGCGCTGTATGTTCCTCAGCCTTCTCCTGCAGGCTGGTCTCATGCTGGGTAAGGATCTCGGCAACGTATTTCTCGTGGTCGGCAGCCAACTGGGCCAGACTGGTCTCTGTCGTGTGACGGGCCTCCCCTACCTATAGGATTAAGGGCTTTCAGTAATATGGGGGATTTTTTAAGTTTGGCAGGATTTTAAGTTTGAGAGAATGAGATTTGAAAGGTTTGGCAGGATTTTTAGCTGGAGATGCTAGGATTTTGAGTTTCAATAAGTGAGATTTTTAAAAAGAGGTAAAAAAATTAGTCAGACGGTTAAGATTTTGAAAAAACAGCAAGATTTTAAATTACAGGGGAGGGGATTTAGCTACAAGGTGAAAATAAATATAGCATCTGTATCTGATGTGGTTTTCTTACCAAAATGAAGGTTCCACAGGGCTACAGATAAGATTTCATGTCAATTAGTTTTCACTACAAGCTTTTTGAAGCAATTAGTTTTTTTCCCTCAAAATTTTTTGTCAATTAGTTTTTTACAATTTAATGAAAACTTACCTATATTTCAGGGCAAGATGAGCTCTTTGATTTACAGGTAGCCTAGGTATTGATAATTCTCAGCCAGTTCTTGTTCCAGTCATTAATTCACAATTTTAAATGTTTTAAATGATTGATTGTTACTGTTAATTGTTTATTGAAAACTGGAAGATGAGTCATTTTATTTTAACACTCCTGCCGTTCAGTCTGATGGCACACTCTTTTAGCTCTGGTTTTGAAATCCTGGAATAGTCTACCCTTTCTCATAATAATATGTGTATGCATTATAATAAACAACGGGTAACTAAACACAAAATAATAAAAAAATAAATAAAAAAATAATAGAATCTAAATATAATTATAAACATTGACATCGAGCGCCTATGGACGCTATTTGTTTTGATGAGACAGAATCGCCGCGGTGTTTTGCGACGTCTGCTTCTGAGGTTTTCACCACCTCCACTATCAAATCATGAATAACACTTTTGACAATATCTCTTCCCGATGGTTCGGACCGCGAAACACACTTCAATATACTCGGCGCGCACGTCGTTGCTGAACTTTTACTAACCCGGCCGCGCTTAGCAGCCGACATTTTTCACGCTGTATTTACCGGAAGCAACTTGTTTATATAGACACCGGCCGAAACGGTGTCAACTATTACGGCCGCACTAAAATTACTTCGAAACCGGTTTAAGGCAGGAGTTGGCCGCTTCAGTAGTCGGAACAAAGAGTAGATCGATGTTTATAAACTTGCATTTATGTCGGCAATAATAACGCGGTACGAAAGGAAACAGTATAATAAAAACGATCATGAATTGATTGAAATTCGTTTTTCCTCCTTCGTAATCGTTTTCTGTACGATCGGTTTTTATTTCAATTCGTTTTCTGCCAAATACAAATCGTAATAACGATAAAACGATCCTTATCTGTAGCCCTGGTTCCAGTAAAGGTGAAGTACAACAAAATGAAATAATTAAGAGGGGACTTTTGTTATTTCTGGTAATTTCCCCACCCCACTATAAGTCTTCCTTATACCAGTCTCTCATATTCCTCCTTCTGTCTGTCGGCCTCAGCTTGCATCTGTTGGACCAGCGTCTCCAACTCTCTGCTCTCCTGTAAGAAATTTTGTTCACTCACTCAATTTTATTATATTTTCAAAGTGGGATAACTCCATTCTTATTCAACTGATTTTCTGTTTCTTTCAGTTTTGTACCTGTTATGCCATTCACTTCAAATTGTTATAAAACATCAATAGGATATTGCTCATGTAAAACCTGCAGAGGTCTTATAGAGGAGTAATCCCACGGGGGAGGAGTAATCCCACGGGGAAAAAATATGCTGAGTCAACCAATGAGCATAACAGGGAGATAAACATCTTAACATCAATTTAAGGGAGATAAACATCTTAACATCAGTTTAAGGGAGATAAACATCTTAACATCAATTTAACGGAGATAAACATCTTAACATCAATTTAAGGGAGATAAACATCTTAACATCAATTTAAGTAAAATTAATACTATGTGAATTTGACAAGATTTATTTCTAAAAATTTTTTTACTTCACATACTAAGTCTACTGATGTAAATAAAACAGTTTTCATTTGAGGTGATTTCCGTACTAAATTTGTCATTTTGTTGCTAGATACCTGTGAACTATGATGACAGTCTTTCAATTTTTATTCAACCACTCAAAGGGGTGGAGTACATTATACTCTGTCCATACAAGTACATACCTGAAGTGTGCGGTTGTGCTGTTTGTTCATCTGTCTGAAATCTTCCTCACTGTGTGCAAGTCTCGCTTGCAGTTGGGCCACCTCTTGTTCCTACACAAATATATAATATCTGTCAGTGTAAATTTGATGTGATAGCATATCTTCAAAGTTTCTTTGACTTTAATTCCATATGGAATATTAAGTTTCAATGTTGATTGAAATTGTAAAAAGCAGCGGTTAGTTTCAAACCATCAAAATAAACAGTTTATAGCTACTTGAGTGTGCATCCAGGCTCTTGCATACAATTTTTTATTGAGCCGTGTTTTGGAATATCAGGGCTTAATACATGTGCACATGCTTTAAGTGTCATCCTAGATAAGTCTGTGCAGTTTGCACAGGCTAGATAGGGATGACAACTTCTGCTTTATGGATAATTCAGGCTTAAAAGACGTCTCATCTTTATAAAACTCCAGTTAAGGCAGACTGAAAAGGCTTATCTGGGAAGACACTTTACTCACATGCATTAAACCCCGTTCTCCCAGAAGGGACACTTTACTCACATGCATTAAACCCCGTTCTCCCAGAAGGGACACTTTACTCACATGCATTAAACCCCATTCTCCTAGAAGGGACACTTTACTCACATGCATTAAACCCCATTCTCCCAGAAGGGACACTTTACTCACATGCATTAAACCCCGTTCTCCCAGAAGGAACACTTTACTCACATGCATTAAACCCCGTTCTCCCAGAAGGGACACTTTACTCACATGCATTAAACCCCGTTCTCTCAGAAGGGACACTTACCTCACACGCATAAAACCCCGTTCTCCCAGAAGGGACACTTAACTCACATGCATTAAACCCCGTTCTCCCAGAAGGGACACTTAACTCACATGCATTAAACCCCGTTCTCCCAGAAGGAACACTTTACTCACATGCATTAAACCCCGTTCTCCCAGAAGAGACACTTTACTCACATGCATTAAACCCCGTTCTCCCAGAAGAGACACTTTACTCACATGCATTAAACCCCGTTCTCCCAGAAGGGACACTTTACTCACATGCATTAAACCCCGTTCTCTCAGAAGAGACACTTACCTCACATGCATAAAACCCCGTTCTCCCAGAAGGGACACTTAACTCACATGCATTAAACCCCGTTCTCCCAGAAGGGACACTTAACTCACATGCATTAAGCCCCGTTCTCCCAGAAGGGACACTTTACTCACATGCATTAAACCCCGTTTTCCCAGAAGGGACACTTTACTCACATGCATTAAACACTGTTCTCCCAGAAGGAGGCTGAGATATTTACCAGATTCACCTTGTCACATGCATTAAACCCTAAACCTATTTACCAGATTCACTGTGTCACTGCCCTGTTTCTGCAGGTTCTCATTCTCCTTGTTCATCTTTGTTTCATACTCCTTCAGTCTGGACTCCAGATCAGCAATAGCCTCTGACTTCTCCGCTTTCAAACGCTTGATGATTTCACGGGATTTCTCCAACTGATCTGTTGCTGAGAAAAACATAGCCAACATGTAATATAGTAAGTTATTTTAACGAAACATACGGTCAGCAATAGAAAAATAAAAATTTGACACATTTGCCCATGGCAGGTGGATCTATGACTGACCAATTTAATGATGTGGTAGTCCGTCCCAGAAACATTTAACAAAAAAAGATTGAAACAGTTTTCATGCAAATAATTAGTGTTTGCTGATTGGTAAATTTGTAATTTTTCCTCATTTGGTAAAGTTCCTTTTACTGATACTTTCTAAATAAGGAAAAACAGTACTGATTTAAGATGGAATTGCACAAAATTTATACCTCACAAATTTTCTCATTTATATGGGTGGAGCGGTAAAATTGTATTGGTCTTAAATGATAATAGGAGCCTCACTGTGGTAAAACTGGGCTTACTTCATGTGCTTTAAGTGTTGTCCCAGATTAGCCTGTGCAGTATGCAGAGGCTTAAAAGAGAGAAATCTCTCCTGTCTAAACAGGATTTTGATGAGAAGAGACTTCCTTTAAACATAACATATCATTAAAGCAGACAGTGTCGCCCCTGATCAGCCTGTGCATGAAACTTTACACACATGCATTCAGACTAAGTTTTCCAGAATGACGCTCATATCAGACTTAGTTTTCCAGAATGAGGCACATATCAGACTTAGTTTTCCAGAATGACGCTCATATCAGACTTAGTTTTCCAGAATGACCCTCATACAAGACCTAGTTTTCCAGAAAAACATGCATATAGGACTTAGTTTTCCAGAATAACGCGCATATAAGACTTAGTTTTCCAGAATAACGCGCACATAAGACTTAGTTTTCCGGAATAACGCGCATATAAGACTTATTTTTCCA
Organism: Dreissena polymorpha; assembly: GCF_020536995.1. NCBI lineage: Eukaryota > Metazoa > Mollusca > Bivalvia > Myida > Dreissenidae > Dreissena > Dreissena polymorpha. The sequence continues at coordinate 178,989,432 of NC_068355.1, read as the reverse complement.
GAATGAGGCCCATATAAGATCTAGTTTTCCAAAATAATGCACATATAAGACTATGTTTTCCAAAATAACACGCACATAAGACTTAGTTTTCCAGAATAACGCGCATATAAGACTAAGAATTCCAGAATGACGCTTATATAAGACCTAGTTTTCCAAAATAACGCGCATATAAAACATAGTTTTCCAGAATAACCCGCATATAAGACTTAGTTTTCCAGAATGACGCTCATATAAGACCTAGTTTTCCAGAATAAGGCACATATAAGACTTAGTTTTCCAGAATAACGTGCACATAAGACTTAGTTTTCTAGAATAACACGCATATAAGACTAAGAATTCCAGAATGACGCTCATATAAGACCTAGTTTTCCAGAATAACGCGCATATACAAACTTAGTTTTCCAGAATAACACGCATATAAGACTTAGTTTTCCAGAATAACGCGCATATAAGACTTAGTTTTCCAGACTGACGCTCATATGACTTAGTTTTCCAGAATGACGCTCATATAAGATTTAGTTTTCCAGAATAACGTGCATATAAGACTTAGTTTTCCAGAATAACGCGCATATAAGACTCTGGATTGCTTTCCCTAAATGCTAATGACACTCATATAAGACTTAGTTTTCCAGAATGACGCGCATATAAAACTTAGTTTTCCAGAATAACACGCATATAAGACTTAGTTTTCCAGAATAACGCGCATATAAGACTCTGGATTACTTTCCCTAAATGCTAATGACGCTCATATAAGACTTAGTTTTCCAGAATGACGCTCATATAAGACCTAGTTTTCCAGAATAACGCGCATATAAAACTTAGTTTTCCAGAATAACACGCATATAAGACTTAGTTTTCCAGAATGATGCTCATATAAGACCTAGCTTTCCAGAATAACGCGCATAAAAGACTTAGTTTTCCAGAATAACGCCCATATAAGACTTAGTTCTCCAGAATGAGACTCAAATAAGACTTAGTTTCCAGAATAACGCAAATATAAGACTTAGTTCTCCAGAATGACCCTCATATAAGACTCGGGCATGCTTTCCCTAAATGCTAATTTCAATGAAGGTATACTGCACTTACAAGCTTTCTCCAGCTTTTCTATGCGCTCCTTCAGCTGCGTATTCTCCTGACCAAGTGTCTGTGCCTGTGACCTCGACCTTGAGATTTCTCCATCCTTCCTCTCCATCTCTTCATGAACTTGCTGCTTCACCTGCCAATCAGAAAATGGACACATCTTTTTTTACCATAACACTTTTCCACAAAGATACGTAATTTTACGCATTTGTAGTCCCTCAGAAACTTTGATTTAATTAAAGACCTTTTTTTTTACTAGATTCAAGTTTTAAAGGCTTCAATTCCAACCCTTAGATACTGATGAGCAGCAAACCGGATAAAAACTGAACAGACTGCGAGTTACTTCTTCCTAGATACAAACAAGGCTACCTTTGTTAATGCACCAATTGTTGTTCTGTAAAATCATTTATCATACCACTGCATTGCTATCTGCCTGATATAATGTTGCATGATATATGGTCAAAAGGAAGTTCTTATATCAGTCATGTGTGGAGGATGGTCATATTACTAGGAATCAAATATAAAGAAATCTTTTTTAGTAAAATCGAATCAGATTCAACAAAACAAGCAATTTGATAGAAAGATGTAACATATTTTAAACAAAAAATGCAACACTAACAGCAAAAAACATTTTTTACAAATATTAAGCGCGCATGCTCACAACGTCATTATTAACACATCAAACGACAAAAGTCATATTCTTTCCCACTAAAACTGCAGCTTTATAGCGATTTTGTATTATTTCTTTACATTGGGGATTAAGAGGTACGATAAACAGAAAAACAGGTTACTGCCTGATCTTTTTTAATATATATCAGGCTCGGCACGAATAAAATAACGACTCGGCATGCCTCGCCATTATATTATTCTAATCCTTGCATGATATATTACAAAAAGATCAGGCAGTAACCTGTTATTCTCTATATATTTTTGTCTGCATGAAATGTCATGGTTTTTCAAATAGTAACTTTTTCAAGAACATGTCACTTTATGGATTACAAATGTATTGATTTTGGAGAAAATAAAGAATTTGCTTTGATCATTTTACGATGTGTTTGTGTTGACCTCGTGGATCAGCCAACCCATAAAATCACCAACAATTAATGTCCCTCAAATATAAATGATTTTACAGTAATAAATTGGTACATTACTTATGGCACTCTTTACCAATGTAGAAGTGGGTTTCAAGAAATCTTGTTTACATGAATTTAACGTGTCAAAGAAAGTCATTTTCACAAAATTTCATGACAACAATTTTCCAGTTACATTCAAGTAATAGCAGATGAACCCTCAATGAGATTATGAAGAAATTGTTAATGCATCAGCATGAATTGTACCCATTGATTGATTTTTTCTCCAAAATCTAGCCCTTTTTGAGACAGATAAGTCTATTGATGTTCCATATCACACTGGATGCATACCTCTGCAATAGCTATCTGTCTGTCTGTCTTTAACTGTTCTATCACAAACCTCTGCGATAGCTATCTGTATGTATGTTTCTAACTGTTCTATCACATACCTCTGCAATAGCTATCTGTGTGTCTGTCTCTAACTGTTCTATCACATACCTCTGTGATAGCTATCTGTCTGTCTGTCTCTAACTGTTCTATCACATACCTCTGCGATAGCTATCTGTCTGTGTGTCTCTAACTGTTCTATCACATACCTCTGTGATAGCTATCTGTCTGTCGGTCTCTAACTGTTCTATCACATACCTCTGCAATAGCTATCTGTCTGTGTGTCTCTAACTGTTCTATCACATACCTCTGCAATAGCTATCTGTGTGTCTGTCTCTAACTGTTCTATCACATACCTCTGCAATAGCTACTTGTCTGTCGGTCTCTAACTGTTCTATCACATACCTCTGCAATAGCTATCTGTCTGTGTGTCTCTAACTGTTCTATCACATACCTCTGCAATAGCTATCTGTGTGTCTGTCTCTAACTGTTCTATCAAATACCTCTGTGATAGCTATCTGTCTGTCGGTCTCTAACTGTTCTATCACATACCTCTGCAATAGCTATCTGTCTGTGTGTCTCTAACTGTTATATCACATACCTCTGCAATAGCTATCTGTGTGTCTGTCTCTAACTGTTCTATCACATACCTCTGCAATAGCTACTTGTCTGTCGGTCTCTAACTGTTCTATCACATACCTCTGCGATAGCTATCTGTCTGTCTGTCTCTAACTGTTCTATCACCTCTCGGGCCTGACGTATCTGTTGCTGTAACTTACTCACTGTCTCCGGGGAACTCTGTATAGGACAAAAGCAAATGAACTGAGTGCATGTGCGTGTAAGTGATGAAATTAAGACTTGGGTTATTGTGTTGAAGATGAAATTAAGACATGGCTTGTAGTGTGGGAGTTGAAACAAGACTATTGTCAAGCAATATAAGTCCCCTACCGGCTCCACCATTGTCAGAAATTCCACCATTTTCAGATTTTTTTATACATATTTGTTGCCATAGCAACCAGAATTTTTGACGTAGGAACAAAATGAAATGACGTGTATAATGTCCATATTGCCATATCCATGTTTCAAGTTTCATGAAAAAAAAAAAAGAACTTTAAAAGTTATCGCAGGTTCCAGAAAACCACCATTTAAGCAGTATTTCTAGTCTATTTGTTGCCATAGCAACCAGAATTTTTGACGTAGGAACAAAATGAAATGACGTACATAATGTCCATATTGACATCTATCCATGTTCCAAGTTTTATGAAAAAATAATAAGAACTTTTTAAGTTATCGCAGGATTCAGAAAAGTGTGCCAGACAGACAGACTGACTGACTGACAGACGGAGGGCAGACCATAAGTCCCCTCCGGTGAAACCGGTAGGGGACTAATTAAGACATGGCTTGATGTGTGGGAGATGAAATTAAGACATGGCTTGTTGTGTGGGAGTTGAAATTAAGACATGGCTTGATGTGTTGAAGATGAAATTAAGACATGGCTTGTTGTGTGGGAGATGAAATTAAGACATGGCTTGTTGTGTGGGAGTTGAAAATAAGACATGGCTTGATGTGTTGAAGATGAAATTAAGACATGGCTTGTTGTGTGGGAGATGAAATTAAGACATGGCTGTAGTTTAGGAGTTGAAATTAAGACATGGTTTGATGTGTGGGAGATGAAATGAGACATGGCTTGTTGTGTGGGAGATGAAATCAAGACATGGCTTGTTGTGTGGGAGATGAAATTAAGACATGGCTTGTAATGTGGGAGATGAAATTAAGACATGGCTTGTTGTATGGGAGATGAAACTAAGACATTGCTTGTTGTGTGGGAGATGGAATTAAGACATGGCTTATTGTGTGGGTATGAAATTCAGACATGACTTGTTGTGTTCAGAAATAGTCACTGCATAGGGTTATATGAGACAACATTTTATGCTAATGAATTAAGCTTGTTTTTGGACACTTTACGCTCATAACCAAGATTGGTTTTAACAGAACATGGCTCGATAATAATGTTGATCTATACAATTACCTGCAGTTTTTCAAACTGGACTTGCAGCTCACTCAACTCCTGGTCCACACGTGCTTTATCTGTCAGCATGGCCGCCTGTTTCTCCTTGCTGGATTTTATGATCTCCTTGCAGCGTTGCAACAACCCCTCCTGGTGTTTTACCTAAAAAGAGAAAACAAATGAGTTGTGATCTAGGAAAATATGGCTTAATGCATTTGCATAGTTTGTCCATGATAACATTTTTTAAAGGATATCTAGTTTGTGCAGAAGATTTCGTACCTGATCCGCCTACGCAATCTGAACAGGCTTAACTGGAATGACACTTTACGAACATGCATTAAGCCCAATTTTCCCGCAGTGTGGTTCCAATAGTTTGCAAATTGAATAAAAACTATTTTATATTACCAAATTGAGACACATATTTTGAGCTCCTTGTTTATGAATATTTAATAAATACTGAATAAATATGTTTTATTATCCCACGCCATAGGCGGAGGGATATTGTTTTGGCGTTGTCCGTCCATCTTTCCGTCCGTCCGGAGCCATATCTTGGAAGTGCTTTGGCGGATTTTATTAAACTTCGTATGAGTATATATATGGATAATAGGATGATGCACGCCAAATGGCATTGTAAAACCATCTGATAATAACAGAGTTATGGCCCTTGTATCTTGAAAAAATGCTTCTTTGAGTGTCAAATATAACACTTTTGTGTCCAGAAGCATATTAGCGGGGGATATCAATTCAACGAATTTGCTTGTTTTAGATAATATGATGGTATATTAGTTGTAAAACATATCCCTTTGATTTATCTTGATATTACTCAAAACAAAACAATTTTAACAATACACTTTAAATTACTTTAAATTAAAGTTGTGACTTTAAGATGGTTACTACAAGGAAAAGAACAGGGGCATGGTACCAGGCACAAGAAAACAAACAGGGGCACGGTACCAGGCACAAGAAAACAAACAGGGGCACGGTACCAGGCACAAGAACAGGGGCACAGTACCAGGCACAAGAAAACAGCACTAACAGGGGCACGGTACCAGGCACAAGAAAACAAACAGGGGCACGGTACCAGGCACAAGAAAACAAACATGGGCACAGTACCAGGCACAATAAAACAAACAGGGGCACAGTACCAGGCACAAGAAAACAAACAGGGACACGGTACCAGGCACAAGAAAACAAGGCTTGTGCTTTTTGTTTTCTAAGCCTAGCATGATAAACCTGATCTATAATCAACACTAACCTATTATTCTCTATGACCAGCATAGCTTCTTATCAGTATCTTAGGTTTGGATATGAAACCATTAAAACTTGCATATAGCAAGAGAGTAGTTAATTTTTTAGACCTTTTAGGGACTACAAACCCTTCCAAAGTGCGCATCCGAGTGGTAAAGGGTCAAAATCACCTTTTCTTGCAATGCTGCCAGTTCAGCCTGCTGCGAGGGCATTGCTTCTAACTGCTGTTGTTGTTGCTGCTGTTGTTGTTGTTGTTGTTGTTGCAGCTGCTGGGCCCTTGCTGCCTGGATTCTATCCTGAAGTTCTGGTGGGATGTCTTTTCCCTCTTTCAGGAGTGCCACCTGTCACAGACAGAACAGTAATGTTCTGGGAAAACTGGGCTTAATGCATGTGTTTTCTGGGAAAACTGGGCTTAATGCATGTGTGTTCTGTGAAAACTGGGCTTAATGCATGTGTGTTCTGTGAAAACTGGGCTTAATGCATGTGTGTTCTGTGAAAACTGGGCTTAATGCATGTGTGTTCTGGGAAAACTGGGCTTAATGCATGTGTGTGTAAAGTGTCGTCCAAGATTAGATTGTGGAGAACGCACAGGGGCTCATCAGAGACAGCACTTTTTGTCTCAACTGGATTTGGGATTTGTTCGTTTTGTAGAGACTTCCTTAAAACGAACAAGTTCATAAAAGTGCAAAGGGTTGTTACTGACAGTCTGTACAGGCTAATCTGGGATGACACTTTAAACACATGTATGAAACCCCATTTTCCCAGAGACTATTTCAAATTTTGAATTGTCAATGATGCACATTCAATAGAATCCCTTTGCAGTCGCTGAATTTGCAACAACAGACCTTAGACCTGTTTCTGGAGAACTGTCATGAATCTCTTCCTCAACAGACAAAAGCGTTCACAAAAGCTATGAAAAAAACAGTTGTATCCTTTTAGAGTTGCTATATTGAATCTCAAATTCGTCTACCTGTTCTGAACAAATGCTTTAAAATTTACCTCACCTGTTTCTGTTGGACTGCTTTCTAAACTTTATCTCACTTGTTTCTAAAGAACCACTTTCTAAAATGTGTCTCACCTGTTTTTGAAGGACTGTTATAAACTCTCCTTTCTCCTCTATGACAAGGTTATAGTTCTCCTCAAGGTCTCTCTTGGCCTGCTGGTCCAGGGCAATCTGCTCTTTCAGCTCCGAGATACGACGGAAAGCCCGGTCTTGAGTTTGGGTCAACGTCGACTGAAATGACAGAGCATTAAAGTCATTGTGGGGTAGTGGTTAGGGTGTCCCATTAGTGACTGAAAGGTCATGGAATTGATCCTTTCATTTAGATCTAACCCAAAGACACCAAGTACTGGTTCTACCCAAGACAAAGACTTGCGAGCATTTCAATTAACCTTCAGCTTTAGATGCAATTGAGCATAAATAAGTAGGTTTAAACTAAACTAAACTAAATGTCACAGCCCTCTATAATTTTTGCTAGGTAAGAGTAAATTTAAGTTCATGGAGCAAGATATCGATAAGCAAATAAGCCTTCTAGTCTGGCATAGTTTAGTTTTTAAGCTTTGAGATACGACGAAAAGCCGAGTTAATGTTTCCTGAAATGTCACAGCATTCTATAACAAAGCATTGTTCTCTTAAAACTGGGCTTTATGCAAATGCGTTAAGAGTCCTCCCAGATTAGCCTAGGCAGTACTCACAAGCTTATCAGGAACAAGGCTTTCAGCCTAGATTAGATTTTTGGATAGAAAAGACTTCCTTCAAAAAGAAAAATTCTATAAAATCACAAAGTGTTGCCGCTGATTAGCCTGTGTGGAGTGCGCAGGCTTATCTGGGACCTGTGTGGAGTGCACAGGCTTATCTGGGACCTGTGTGGAGTGTGCAGGCTTATATGGGACCTGTGTGGAGTGCACAGGCTTATCTGGGACCTGTGTGGAGTGCACAGGCTTATCTGTGTGAAGAGCACAGGCTTATCTGTGTGGAGTGCACAGGCTTATCTGTGTGGAGTGCGCAGGCTTATCTGTGTGGAGTGTGCAGGCTTATACGGGACCTGTGTGGAGTGCACGGGCTTATCTGTGTGGAGTGCACGGGCTTATCTGTGTGGAGTGCACAGGCTTATCTGTGTGGAGTGCACAGGCTTATCTGGGTGGAGTGCACAGGCTTATCTTGTGGAGTGCACAGGCTTATCTGTGTGGAGTGCGCAGGCTTATATGGGACCTGTGTGGAGTGCACGGGCTTATCTGTGTGGAGTGCACGGGCTTATCTGTGTGGAGTGCACAGGCTTATCTGTGTGGAGTGCACAGGCTTATCTGTGTGGAGTGCACAGGCTTATCTTGTGGAGTGCACAGGCTTATCTGTGTGGAGTGCGCAGGCTTATATGGGACCTGTGTGGAGTGCACAGGCTTATCTGTGTGGAGTGCGCAGGCTTATCTGTGTGGAGTGCACAGGCTTATCTGTGTGGAGTGCACAGGCTTATCTGTGTGGAGTGCACAGGCTTATCTAGGACGACACTTTATGCACACATGCATTTAACCTGTTTTCCCAGAGTACGGCTAAAAGGTAAGACTTGTTACACACCTTGTAAAAAACTTAACTTCATCACGTGCGTACCTTGAACTTGTCTCGTTCTTGTACCATGTCTTTGTATACGGCCACCAGGTCCATGAACTTGGATTTGTACCTGAAATATGTCAAGACGCTCTACAACAAGACAGTCAAAATTAAAATATGACAGGAAAGTATCAATTATAAATACAACAAGACACTATACATTAAAAATACCAGAATAAAGTCTTCAGTGAAAATAATGAAAGTTAACCACCACTAAAACCTTTTTTGTGCAAACATTGAATATTGTCGCAAAATAGTGAAACAAAAATGAATACTTGGTTTCTAAATATCTCCAACAAGAAAGAGATTCTGCAGTCAGATCATAGTCTGCCCCTGTGATTGCTGAAATATGAGTTGCTCTCAGGAAAAAAGGGTTTAATGCATGCTCTAACGTCATACCGGACTGCACAGGCTAATCAGTGACAACACATTTTTAGCCTCATGTATACTGGATTTTCATTCAGAAGACAGGGCCCTCAATCTATTCAATCTGCCGCCGAAATTCGGCGGCAGTCCCCCACCGGAAAAGGATACTTTTTTCACCTTTTGGGGGGAAAAATTCCCCCTAAAAAAAAAAAAAAATTTTTTTTTTTTTTTTAATACAAAGATGTGTCTCATGATTATTAAATCTCAAATCTTTTTCAATTTAATCTTTGCAAACATACTAAATTATGAAAAATGCAATGAATATGGTGCAAAAATGTACAAATGTAATAATGAGAGAGTAAGTAAAAAAATCCCCCAAAAAGGGAAACGCGGGGAAAATTCTTCCTCCTAAGGGCTGCAGACCCCTTCCCCAAAGTAGTGTGAGGGCGCTGGAAGAGACTTGCAGACTTGACTGCAGAGGCTTGTCTGGGACAACAATTTACCAATATGCATTAAACCCTGTTTTCCCAAATCGCTGTTCAAATAAATGCTTAGAAATATTGTTATCATTATCTTGGTAGTGAAAGGTAGAAATTCACCCCCACTTTCTTTATATACCTAATGGATTGCCTGAAGTAAAATAATAATTCTAACAAATGCTGTTCATATATACTGGGAACAATGGAATGAACATGTAAAGGTCATGCAATCATGTCGCAAAAGCCCTATACTCTGTGCAATTATGAACAATACCAAACTCCAGAAACATCAACAGAGGTCCTTCATTTGAGGCAAGTTGCAAATAATTGCCTTAAAAGTCCTTTATTTGAAATGAGTTGAAAAAACCTTATCAAAATTCTAAAATCCTAGACTTTTCATGTCCGTGAAAGTCATCTTTTTAAAAAAACAAGAAATTTCATAAAGTCCAATATAATAGAAGAGTGCTCTAGGAAAACAGGGCTTAATGCATGTGTGAGAACTTTTATCTCAGATTAGCCTGTGCAGTCCCCACAGGCTTATCAGGGATGACACTTTCCACGTTTAAGTGTTTTTTTCATTTAAAGGAAGTCCCTTCTAAAGGAAAATCAAGTCTAGGCCAAAAGTGTCCTCCCTGATAAGCCTGTGTGGACTGCACACGCTAATCTGCGACGACACTTTACGCACATGAATTAAGAACGTTTATTCAAGAACAAGGCTTGAATGCTTGAATGCATCACCATATGTGTCGCGTTCTGAAAAAACTGGGCATAATGCATGTGAGTAAAGTGTTGTCCCAGATAAGCCAGTGCAGTCCGCACAGGCTAATCATGGACGACATTTTCCGCCTAAATTGGATTTTTACTAAGAAGAGACTTCATTTAAACGTAAAAATGTCATAAAAGCGGAAAGTGTCATCCCTGATTAGCATGTGTGGATTGCACAGGCTAATCTGAGACGACACCTTACGCACATGCATTATGCCCAGTTTTCTCATAACACAACTGATATATATATCCACACACTATCCAATTTGTATAAAATTTCTTATTACAATTGAAAGTCTGCTTCTCCCTTTACCACTTTGACGCATTTGTAATCACTTAGAAAGTTAAATTTAATATTAAAGACCATTCATATTAAATTCAAGTTAAAAAGGCTTCATTTCCAACCCTTCGAAACTTATGAGCAGCAAACAGCATAAAACCTGAACAGACTGCGAGTTACTCGCAGGCTGTTCTGGTTTTACTGCTGTTTGCACATAGCCATTTCCACTTTGCTTCTGAGTGGTAAATGTTTAACTCTTTCAGTGCTGGAACCAAATTTTAAAGGCCGTCTCATCAGGATCCAAACTGTTTGCTATTCTTTTCTTTGAAAAAAATCGAAGAAAAAGCTAATTTTAGAAATTCAGCAGACAAAATTTTAGCAGATGACAAATTTCCAAGCATGCAAAGGCTTAAGAGTACCTTGTGGCTCGTCTCTGGTATTTTTGTATATAGTGGTACAGGTCCTCCTTCGAGACAGTGTTCAGGTCCGTCCCGCTCTCATCCATCTCTGACTCCAGGTCAGACGGGAGGTTGTACTGCATGTTACTGAAGCTCATGTTGGTGAAGAACGACCCTTCACTGGTCATGGAGCTGATGGAGGAAGTGCGGGAACGAGAGGCCCGGGGTGTGACATCACCTGCCTCTGTCTGAAATCAACCATTATTAATACTATGTTATTAATATTTTTAGTAGAGGTCGTTGTTGTATAGCATTATGCTTTTTATCTTAAGAGGCGGTCACGGGTTCAATAGCCCTTTGTGGGAGAATGTTTTTTATCCCCCGTACTGGTTTTACCTTGGAAACGGTCTTAGGAGCGTTGTAATACTATGTACTGGTTCTACCTTGGTAACGGTCTCAGGAGCGTTTCAATACCCTGTACCGGTTCTACTTTGGTAACGGTCTCAGGAGCGTTTCAATACCATGAACTGGTTCTACTTTGGTTACCGCCTCAGGAGCATTTCAATACCATGTACTGGTTCTACATTGCCTCAGGAGCGTTTCAATACCATGTACTGGTTCTACCTTGGTAACGGTCTCAGGAGCGTTTCAATACCATGTACTGGTACTACCTTGGTAAAGGTCTCAGGAGCATTTCAATACCATGTACTGGTTCTACTTTGGTAACGGTCTCGGGAGCATTTCAATACCATGTACTCGTTCTTCTTTGGTAACGATCTCAGGAGCGTTTCAATACCATGTACTGGTTCTACTTTGGTTACCGCCTCAGGAGCGTTTCAATACCATGTACTGGTTCTACCTTGGTAACGGTCTCAGGAGCATTTCAATACCATGTACTGGTTCTACTTTAGTAACGGTCTCAGGAGCGTTTCAATACCATGTACTCGTTCTACTTTGGGTAACAGTCTCAGGAGCATTTCAATACCATGTACTGGTTCTACTTTGGTAACGGTCTCAGGAGCATTTCAATACCATGTACTGGTTCTACTTTGGTAACGGTCTCAGGAGCATTTCAATACCATGTACTGGTTCTACTTTGGTAACGGTCTCAGGAGCATTTCAATACCATGTACTGGTTCTACTTTGGTTACGGTCTCAGGAGCGTTTCAATACCATGTACAGGTTCTACTTTGGTTACGGTCTCAGGAGTGTTTCAATACCATGTACTGGTTCTACTTTGGTTACGGTCTCAGGAGCGTTTCAATACCATGTACTGGTTCTACTTTGGTTACGGTCTCAGGAGCGTTTCAATACCATGTACTGGTTCTACTTAGGTTACGGTCTCAGGAGCATTTCAATACCATGTACTGGTTCTACTTTGGTTACGGTCTCAGGAGGGTTTCAATACCATGTACTGGTTCTACTTTGGTTACGGTCTCAGGAGTGTTTCAATAAGCCTAATGTGAGAATGTAAGGAGTCAAGTGCCATGCCCATCTGACCTTCTGGATTAACCACCACCCGATTGTTTGGTTCATAGAGGGTAATATCTAACACTTCATGTATTTCACCTGATTGCACAGCACTACTTCACCTGATTGTTCGGTGAATGAAGGGAAATACCTAACACTACTTAACCTGACTGTTCTGAGAATGGAGGGGTTTATCTTACATTACTTCACCTGATTGTTCGGTGAATGGAGGGGTATATCTTACACTACTTCACCGGACTGTTCTGAGAATGGAGGGGTATATCTTACACTACTTCACCTGATTGTTCGGTGAATGAAGCGAAATACCTAATACTACTTAACCTGATTGTTCTGAGAATGGAGGGGTATATCTAACAATACTTCACCTGACTGTTCGGTGAATGAAGGGGAATATCTAACACTACTTCACCGGATTGTTCTGAGAATGAAGAGGTTTATCTTACACTACTTCACCTGATTGTTCTGAGAATGGAGGGGTTTATCTTACACTACTTCACCTGATTGTTCTGAGAATGGATGGGTATATCTTACACTACTTCACCTGACTGTTCGGTGAATGAAGGGGAATATCTAACACTATGTACTTAACCTAATTGTTCTGAGAATGGAGAGGTTTATCTTACACTACTGCACCTAACTGTTCGGTGAATGAAGGGAAATACCTAACACTACTTAACCTGATTGTTCTGAGATTGGAGGGGTATATCTTACACTACTTCACCTGACTGTTTGGTTCATGGAGGGGTATATCTAACAATACATCACCTGATTGTTTGGTGAATGCAGGGGAATATCAATCAGCTGCCCCGTAGGCACATTTGCCGGGCTTCCTTCCACAGACTGGTTAGCCGTAGCATAGCCAGACACATCAGAACTGCTGGACTGGTTACTGTCCTCAGAGCCTGCTTTCTTCTTTGGTGTGCTTTCCGCGAGTGGTGGGTCACCATCTTTGATCTTGTCTTCTAGTAACTGTTAAGTTAAACATATATTTTACAGCATGTATGTTTGACAAGGCTCAAAATAGATTACCTGACTTAATTTATTTACTTCATTTATGAACAAATTTTAACCTTGTGGCAATAAAGGTATCGTGTTTAAACAGATGACTTGTGATTTGTAGAAATTTTCCCCAAAACCTACTCTGATTTACAAATATAATCTCATTATACATTTACCTTATTGCCTTATTGTTTTTTCCTGTAGTATCATTCCCTATTTTTAATGATTCAACAAGTTGTAAGAACACTTATTTACTAAATCAACATTTAACTTTTTGCATTTCATACTGTAAACTCAGTATAATGTCTATGTCTACATGAAATTTAGTGGTTTTTCGTGGACACGTAAATTTATTATTTCTGTTTGGGGAAAAAAAGAAGAATTTGTGTCTGTCAATTTACAATGTGTTTAAGTTAAATTCATGTATCAGCAAACCCACAAAATCAAAGAAAATAAATTTCCTACAAATAATAATAATTTTATTGCTTCATCTAGTGCAATGTTAAAATTTATGTACCGTTCACATTTATGTCCCGTTTAAAGTACATGTATATACTGGGAAACTTGCATAATTCCAATAACTGCATGAATCATATACTGTTTTCTTCCACACTGTGCATTAATAATTTAATAACATGGATTTTGAAATTGCAATTGAAATTTCGTAGTATAACATTCAGTGTAACATTAAAAAAAAGTAAATTAATATGAAATTACTTTGCTTCAGAAACTTGGCATTATATATTTGGAAGGTAGTGTGGATCTGCCAAAAAATTGATAATTTTTTCTCAAACCAAATGTAAAATAAACATGTTCTGAAAGAAAAAAAACATCAATGTGATAACATTTTGTAAATACACATGTTATGATAAATAACTCAAGTTTAATCAGAAGTATGTCATTATTCCCAAGAACGGTGGGTTGCGGATTCTATAGGAATGGATGAAACTATAGGAAAGAAGAATATGCTTAATTAAATAGAGACTGAATCATGATCAATATCAATGCAAAATAATGGCAACAACTTTTTGAAAGTGCAATCAAATTGTTTTTGAGCCCGAGTAATCTTTCCTCAGATTGATATATACAAGGATTATTTGGAAAAGTGGAACTTTGAATTAAACAAGGGCTGTTTGTAAAACATGCATGCCCCCAATATGGGCTGTCCGTTGTAGTGGCAGCCATTGTGTGAATACGATTTTTGTCACTGTGACCTTGACCTTTGACCTAGTGACCTGAAAATCAATAGGGGTCATCTGCGGGTCACGATCAATGTACCTTTGAAGTGTCATGATCCTAGGCAAAAGCGTTCTTGAGTTATCATCCGAAAATCATTTTACTATTTCGGGTCACCGTGACCTTGTCCTTTGACCTTGTGACCTCAAAATCAATAGGGGTAATCTGCAAGTCATGATCAATCTACCTATGAAGTTTCATGATCCTAGGCGTATGCGTTCTTGAGTTATCATCCGAAAACCATTTTACTATTTCGGGTCACCGTGACCTTTACCTTTGACTTAGTGACCTCAAAATCAATAGGGGTCATCTGCGAGTCATGATCAATCTACCCATGAAGTTTCATGATCCTAGGCGTATGTGTTCTTGATTTATCATCCGGAAACCATTTTACTATTTCGGGTCACCGTGACCTTGACCTTTGCCCTAGTGACCTCAAAATCGATAGGGGTCATCTGCAAGTCATGATCAATCTACCCATGAAGTTTCATGATCCTAGGCGTATGCGTTCTTGAGTTATCATTCAAAAACCATTTTACTATTTCTGGTCACCGTGACCTTGACCTTTGACCTAGTGACCTCAAAATCAATAGGGGTCATCTGCGAGTCATGATCAATGTACCTATGAAGTTTCATGATCCTAGGCCCAAGCGTTCTTGAGTTATCGTCTGACAACCACCTGGTGGATGGACCGACCGACATGAGCAAAGCAATATACCCCCTCTTCTTCGAAGGGGGGCATAAAAAAAGAGATCAAAATTTTTGTTTTTCACAATCAACACATCTTTAACATGTTAGCCATGATTATTTTAAACAAAGATGTCTTGTGGGGTAGGACTGACTCATTAAGATATACAAGGATTATTTGGACTATAAAGTGGCACTTTTACATAAAAAATAAGGGATCATTTTTGTGTTTTGTGTAGGCCATTAAGGGGTTAAGTTTCAACAGAGCTGTCTTGTGGATTAGGACTGACCTTTGTACATGACTCATATCTGCAATATTGACAAAAAAGAGAGAATATTAAACTGATTAAGACTTTTTCTGTTCTTACTTTTTTATATGAGCATGTCCTGTGAATAAAAATACATTTAATATACTGGTACGACTGAAAATTTTCGTGTTTTTCTTGACATTTTTATTGTTGTATCTCCAAATTCATATCCACCAAAATGACTGACTGGCCAGAGCACAACTTTTAGACTTCACATGCCATGTCTAATAAAAGGGGCAACTTTGAAACAGAATCAACATATGTAACACACATTGTGTATTTTTCATTATCTCTTTCAGTGCTGGAACCGAATTTTGAAGGCCTTTGCAAACAGTTTGGATCCAGATGAGAGGCCACAGAACATGGCGTCTCATCTGGATCCAAACTGTTTGCTATTCTGATAGTATTCTTTGAAAAAAAATCGAAGAAAATGCTAATTTTAGAAATTCAGCAGACGACATTTTAGCAGACGACAAATTTCCCAGCATGCAAAGGGTTAAACAACATTCAACACTAATGGGAGTCTGGTAGCCCGAGACTCATGGAACTGATACTCAAGACTCCTTTTGTTTTGTGTCAAGGAAGTTCGTAAGACTCCTTCAAATTCTTCTTTGGAATATAAAAACATCCATTGATTTACTTATGCATTTTGGGAAATCAGAATGCCCTGACTTTGCAAATGGGAAAAATACACCACTAATAATTTGGCTTAAAGGCATCAACAAACACAAAACAATCTAATAGTGTTTTTTGGTTCCATGTGATAAGCCATGTGTAACAATAATGGACAATTTTAAAACTCCGAATCAACGGAATTGTTGCTGTCCTGTTCTAGGATATTTTTGCTAGGGTATACTTGCTTTCGCCAAACTTACTCAGAAGACGAGAAGTTGCAATATGGTACTTTCTAGCTGTATTTGGGTCATACGATTTGTCATAAATTTGATTATTTTAAATATCAACTTTGAACATGGATTGTTTTCTGGACAGCTAAACGCCTCCAATAAAAAAATTCTGAGATTGAGTAAATGAAGGCTTATGAAAGTAAACAAGAAAGATCTTTCCTAATTTCCTGGAGGGCGTTATTTATGTGGCTTAAGTACAAAAATTACAAAAAAAAGAATGACTTCTTCTTTTTGCTCCTCATAATACTAATAATTTGGCTTAAAGGCATCAACAAACACAAAACAATCTAATAGTGTTTTTTGGTTCCATGTGATAAGCCGTGTGTAACAATAATGGACAATTTTAAAACTCCTAATCAACGGAATTGTTGCTGTCCTGTTCTAGGATATTTTTGCTAGAGTATACTTGCTTTCGCCAAACTAACTCAGAAAACAACTTGCGATATGGTGCTTTCTACCTGTATTTGGGTCATATGATTTGTCATGAATTCGATCGTTTAAATTAACAACTTTGAACATGGATTATTTTCTAAACAGTAAATAAATTTAACAGCAACAATTTATCTGAGATTGAGTAAATGAAGGTAAACAAGAAAGATCTTTCCTAATTTCCTGGAGGGCGTTATTTAAGTGGCTTAAGTACAAAAATTACAAAAAAAAGAATGACTTCTTCTTTTTGCTCCTCATATTACAAGATTGGAAAGTTCATAAGCGGGAGGTCAAATCTAAGACTGATGTTCAATTGGTCATATTGCCGGTAGTAGAAAGGAAGAGGCAAACAGGCATAAAGACAAACATACATGTCATGTTGTTCAATTGGTCATATTGCCGGTAGTAGAAAGGAAGAGGCAAACAGGCATAAAGACAAACGTACATGTCACAGTGCTCCAGCTAGGCCTAAATTGAAGGGCGCCCTGCCCTGCCCTGCCCTCCCGAACCTCCGCCCTGCCCCTCCAAACCTCCGCCCTGCCCACCCCCCTCAAAAAAAAAACCTTTTTTTTTTTTTACATTATATGATAATTCATAAATCTCTTATTACATTGTAATTACTTTAATCCTCATTGTAGACATTATATTTGAATGGTTTAATAATAATGGGAATAATACAATTATTTATAACATATAAATTAACATGCAATAGGAAGCAGTCCAGAAACACCCGCGTGCTCGAACGTGCCCTTTTGACAAAATACTGCACGTCCAAAGTGCCCTTTTGACAAAATACTGCGCGTCAAAAGTGCCCTTTTGACAAAAAAGCCCCCCCCCCCCCCGCCCTTTTCAAATCCTAGCTGGAGCACTGATGTCATGATGTAATACTGTTGCAGCTACAAAAAATACAACCTGTTTCATGCTTTTAAGAATATCATTAAAAAATATATTTAAATTTAAATATATCTATAAAGGTATATATAAAAAGTTTTTTATTTTTTGGACTCAATGCAGGGTTCCCTCTGGGCTTTAAAAAGTTGTCGCCATTTACTTTTGCCAAATTCAAAAAGTTGTCGCCACACTGGGGCTACATTGGGGCAATGAAGATCATGTTATTATAATACAAACAAAAACTGAACATTTTACAAATACATTGATTTAATAACAGTACATGTATTATTAATAATGACAACACATTTAACAAGTTTATTTAATAAAGGCACATTCAATGACTTGTAAGTCTTGTTGATTGACACGTTCTTAGCAGCCTGTATATGTTGCCACAGTTTGGGTGCTTCAGCAGCTTTCTGGTAATCTGAAAATACAAAAATGGAAATATAATACTAATAGTAATCAAATAATACATGTATGTAGCATATAAATAATATAAATGCGTTCGAGCATATGACCTACTACACAGAGTCCATAACACAACACAGTCAAATAAAATAAGCATTTGTGTATATGAAATGTCAAATTGATTTTCCTTTTTTAAAACAGTACATCCTGTGGTGAATGAATTGATTATTTTTGAGGATATAAAGAGTTCACACAACATAGCTTGTGTGTTGGAAATCATATTGAAGGCAAGGAAATTCTGATTAACAACTGTCTTTGTTGTTTATTTTTGTTAGCTGGTTAATGTTATGACTGGGGGACAGTTTGCATTTTTTAATGAGTCTCAACATTTTCAGAATCTAACGTTCACTTTCTTAAAGACGTAATACACTCTGAACTTGCATTTTGACGAGTAAAACAAAAAATATCATGTCACGTTTAAATAGAACCAAACATGTACAATGTTTAATTATTTCCTATAGTTAAAAAGATTTTGCTAAAAACAATCGATACTTACCTTTTTGATTGTTGTGGTCTTGAATGGGCTTTGTACACTGTGACAAACACTTCACATTCAAGTATAGTCGGTATATTTCAATGTTGCCTTATCTCTGAAGCAATAAAACTGACGCCCAATTTAGATAACTTGAAACAACAACCCATATCATCTCAATTATAACCATTACATGCCACTTTGCGATAGTCGCATGCTCCATCGATTTGGGCAGTATGATGCCAGTATCGCTTACATAACTGAAATTGATTGTATGACGACTGCCGCAAAGCGTCTGGTAAACAGAGTGTCGTTTGTCATTTTAAGGAAATATTAAGCAGAAAAAATACAGATTTTCGTAAAATCGCCATTTGCAAACATTTGTCGCCAAAATCCAGTGGCGATCAACAGCGGGAACCCTGCAATGAAATTGTTCAAGACTCCTAAATTTGAAGACAAGAGGGTCCAAAGGACTCCTAACTCTGATGGAACACTGATAAACAGTGTGTGTCTTTTCAAAACATAACAGAACAAGCATTAAAATTGCCTTTATTCATTCATACTTGGTCTTTTGGTTCATATCCACAGATATCAGTCATACACCTTTTTAGAGGGACGGTGCTTTAAGTTTTACAGAAAAACTATGACAGAAATCAAAATGTCTAAATGGTATTTTAGTTGTGTTGTGATTTATGGGTTTGGTAGAATGTAACCGTGAGCGATTATTACGGGTGTGTAATATTGCAGCACATTAATCCGGGAATCTCTCTCTTTCTGGCTGGGATTCAATGAGAATAGACGTCTTATTACATATTTCTTGATTATTATAGTTTGCGGAATCACTCATCTTGTTTCTATTCACGTTAAAGCGGGTATATACGATTTTTTATATGTGTTTAATTGTAATATATTGATAAAATATGTTACAATAACACAAAATAGGCAAGAGAAATTATACATTTAAGCCGAATTTCATAAAATGCAGCAAAGACAAATTAGCGCCCGAGCCGATTGTGACGTACATATTTTCCTACAATAACCGAAGCATTCGTCTTTGTATTAGGATCGGAGTTCGTGTGTCGTATGAATAGATATCGTTGCAGGAATTCAAATAAACCGTTAAACTAAGTTTAGATTCACATCGTACATGTATGGTATACATGCTGGCGAATTCGGCTGTACAGCCGTTTTCAATTTCAGAATTAAATATTTGGCTTATTTCGCATTTGTCGACACATGTTCTTCTTAACTTTTATTTTAATTTATATTGAAATATATATATAATAAGTTGTGTACACATTTTATATAAATTCATAAATATTTGACAAAATCGTATACACCCGCTTTAATTGTTTATCAGTTATTGTTCACTGTTATTAACCCTTAGTTACTAGCAATCTCTAAGGAATAGAGTAAAGAAATCACTTCATTGGCGACGAGGAAAAAGAACAACAAATTCAAAGAAAAAATTCGTGTTAATTTTCAAAAGTTAGGACATTTCTCATTGAGTTCAGGATCTTGCGGCTAGTGTATTTAGCCGGCAAACGAACTTTGCAATCTGTGAAAGTGCTGGTGTTCAGGGCTTCTTTGCTCGACATCTGTGACTGTGTTCAGGGCTTCCTTGCTCGATAGTTGTGTGCTTGTTATTGTGGGCTTCTTTGTCCAATAACTTGACGACATCCAGGGGACGCAGGCAGAATCTGGCAGAGATTGAAGATGGCAGCATCTCAACAGAAAGGTTTGCAAAGTTTGTTTGGGTTTCACTGTAAGGTATAGATTGAACCATTCAGTGTGGGTTTAAGGCTCTTGGATTGGATAAAATTGGGATCACAGGTTACTGACGGGTAAGGGTGTGGAATTTGCACAAGTTACGGGTCAGGTGATTCCTAATTTTGGGGCGTGTCAAGACTTAAACACATTGATTGGGGAGAAAGAGGGTTATTAAGTGAATACTTACAGTGGGTTAGCATACAGTAAATTTGGGGTATTTTTCATAGCAAAGTCAAATCCTTAATTTTACGGGTGCGGTTAATATTATTTCTCATTAATTAAAACATTTTGAGTGTAATATTGGAATTGTTCATTTGATGGCATCTGAACTTGTCATTGACGGACTGAAAAGGGACAGTGACGTTCATTTCATTAAAGTGCAACAGCGTGTTGTGCTAATTGATTTGATTTTCAGGCGCTGTGGTAGGTAAGACTGTTTATTGTTTACCTGTTCTGTTTGCGGTTTTGCAATCAGGGTTTTCTGTGCATTTGGTACATTAATGCACAGGAAGGGTCTAAACGCCCTTGTTAAGTAGTTGTGGGTTTGGGGTAAGTAAAACCCGCATGACTGGTTTTGTTGGCGTGATTAATCGTGCTCTAAGTTTTAACGTGCATGCTTACTCACAATTTAATTTAATTGCATGATTATTGAAATTCAAAGTTTTCAGGTACATCTGTTGACTTGTTCCAATTGTTAACCCTTGTTGTTGACATTTGCACTGGTTTCTATGGTGGGCTGTTAGTGTCTAAACTCATGTAAACAATTCTATGTGGTACCAATAGTGTAATATTGGGGAATCTATGGTGGGCCATAGTGTCATATTTTATGTGTACATGTTAATGGTGTACTGGGTTATTTTGTATGGTGGGCTATGAGGGTCATAAATACTGTGTACCTTTGTATAGTGGGCCATAGATATTGTTTACTGTTTGTGTCATTTGAGTTAAAATCTAGAATAACGGTTAAGGGTGTTATAATTAGAAGGATTAAATGGGTATTGAGTGGGATTGATGAGTGTATTATAAATCTAATTTAATACCGGGTTATTCTAACATGTCAGTACGCGTAAAATATGCTGATGTGAAAGGATTGATGTCTTTGCCGGGTGTGTCTGAAAGGCAGGCATGGAACATTGTCCAGAAACAGCAGAAACATGGTTATCTTGACATGAATATGTTGAGTGAAGACGAGGCAGACGATGAGGAAAGGATTGCGGGCTTCACTTTGTCCCATCCATTCCCGATGGATCCAGCAGCAGTTGGATATCCTAAGAAAGAGGAAACTACTAAACTAGAGAGTTCAGTTGCCAGGGATAGAAAAAGTTGCAACCGCCGTTCAAGAGCTAGAGAGGAGGGCCGCGATAGTCTAGAAAGGCGTCACTTCTCGCGGGACAGGAGCTACTCCCCAAGAAGGTCTTACCAGTCTCCATCTAGAAGTCGCGATGGTAAACATGAATACCATTACAGGAAGCGGAGTAGTTCGCATGATCGCTCGCCAGAAGACTACCGGAGGAGGTCATCCGGTGGAAGACGTCGACATGGGTCGCGGGACAGAGAGAGTGACAGGGATCACTACAGACGGCGCCATGATCATCATAGTGGTCACCATCGCAGGTCCAAGTTTTATTACTCCGATAGTGACTCGGACTCCGATGAAAAGTATCGGACACTGAGGGGAAGAGAAGAGAAAAGGGGAAATCCAGATAAGCTCCCCAAGAACTTAATGTATGATGGAAAGTCTTATTGGCTTTCACACGACAGAAGTGTCAACTCATGGACTGATAGTGAGTGTAGAGACTACCTAAATTGGTGTCTTGAAGGAAAGGCACTGGATTTTTTCACTATCACGACACAGATGGGTGATATGTTTTCCTTTTCCGAAATCATGAGGAAAATGGAGGCTCGTTTTGGTGCCAAAGAGCTGTCGGAAACTGCCAGAGTCAAGTTCCAGCAGGCCACACAGAATGCCGGAGAGTCCTTGGAGGATTGGGCTGACAGAGTGCTGACCTTGGCAATACCAGCTTTCCGAAAACTGCCAGAAAAGCATAGCATGCAGGAGGCCATTTCAAAGTTTTGCCAGGGCTGTGTGGACAAGGAGGCAGGGAAGCATGCTTGCTTTACGGCGTCCTCATTCGATGAAAAAGGCCATTGACCTTGTACGACATCATCAATATGTTACACAGGCGGTGGATGGTACCGGAATGTCCGATTCGTATGCAGTGAAGGCAGTGTCAGGGGAAGAAGACAGGTTACAACGACTGGAGAGGATGGTCGAATGTTTAACATCAACAGTGCTGACATGTTCGCAGCCAAGTCGACCTGGGTCAGACAAAAGGTGTTACAAATGCGGTGAGGTTGGCCATTTTCGGAAGGATTGTCAAACGCAACAAGACGATAAGATAAAGAAGGGGCGAGAGTCAGGAAAAGGCCAGAGTCCTTTAAACTCAAGAAGAGCAGATGACATTGGTCGAACCAGTCCGCCCAAGAAAGTAAAGGGTCAACACACCAGCGTATTCTCTGTTTGTAGGGTTTCTCTAGTGTCGAGCAAGAATAAGGAAGAATGTCTTGAGGTAGGGGCTTATAGTCCTCCTCAAGTGCATTTGGTTCCTGAGTTTTCTAATCCAGTTCCGGATGTGTGTGGCCCTTCTCCAGAGGTGATTGGCAATCATAAGGAAGAATGTCTTGAGGTAGGGGCTTATAGTCCTCCTCAAGTGCATTCGGTTCCTGAGTTCTCTTATCTAGTTCCGGATGTGGGTTTCTCTTCTCCAGTGTTGATTGGAAATAATAAGGAAAAATGTCTTGAGGAAGGGGCTTATTGCTCTCCTCAAGTGCATTCGGGCCCTGAGATTTCTATTGAAGTTCTGGTGGACAATAATAAGGAAGAATCTCTTGAAGAAGTGGCTTATTGCTCTCCTCAAGTGAATTTAGTTCCTGAGATTTTAAGTCCAGTTCTGGATGTCAAACAGAAGCTTTCAAAGAAAGATGGTTATAGTTGTGAACAGGCTACTGATGTAATATGTTCTACAATCAGTGAAGGTGAATTGCGTCGTTACCAGTTTGACAGCGAAAATGTGGAGATAGCTATCACTTTACAGGAAGAGTATTTACAGTCAATTGTTGGTATGAATGACGAACATTGTGATTTTCAGGATGATTGTACCCAGGATGAGCATTACCTTGGAAATTTCTCTGACATTGAACACTCAATTTACACAGGAAGTGCCAAACCAGTTAAGCCCAGGATTCGAAGGACTCCTGCTTGCTTGGCTGGGGAAGAAGAGCACCTGGAAAGAATACTAGATGCTGGTGTTGTAACAGAGTCGACAAGCGAATGGGTGTCAGAACCAGTTCTGATAAGGAAGCGCGAGGGTACAGACCGCTGGTGTATTGACCGTTGTGCGTTGAACAATGTGACTGTGAAGGATACCTTTCCACTACCCATTGTGGAGGATTGTTGGTATACGCTGTCAGGGAACATTCAAAGTGGCGATAGGCTGCAATCAGGTGGGTTTACCTTACTCCCTGAGTTGGACCGTTCCTCTGGAGGGTTTCCTTTACTCCCGGAGTCCAAGGATGCATCAGGTGGGTTTCCTTTACTCGCTGATGGCAGTAGATGTCCATTATCCATGGATGTCATCTTTGTCTGGGATCCTGGTGGGAAACAGGCAACGGGACCATCAACGTAGTCTGGTCAGACAAAAGGGCTTTCTTGTTCGGTCTGCCATACTCTAGGTCATGGTGATACCAGTTGGAATAGAGGGCTTACTTGCCCCGGACAACTGGATTACAACAGAGTGTATACTGTCAAAGTGGAGGGTTCATTGAAAAATGGACCCTATTTTAAGTCGTTCACTCGTTTGTGAAGACGCTGGAGCATGTAATGTGTTTGTGTCAGATGTAACAGACAGTGGCAAGTCGCAGTGCTGGGGTTTTTCCTAAGAAGAGTTGGAAAAGGCTCAAGAGGAAGATGAAGGGCAGTTGTTGATTGCAAGTCCAGAGGTGAAGTTTTCTGGATCAACAACGAATGTTTAAGACTGGTGTACGCGTTCAAGTCGAAGGAGGGCTCAGGTGATTAGGAATTGGTTATTCCGGAGATCCCTAAAGCGACGGTTATTGAACTCCATCATGTCATTCCTTCATCGGGTCACCTGGTATCATGGTTCTTGTGTGAATGTTTCACCGACTGACGCACTGGACATAGACAAGTACAGATGCACTTTGTGTAGGCACAATATCTAATGCTGTTAATTTTCTCTGTTTTAGGGCTTCTTTGCTCAATGAGAGGAAAATTATTCAGCTAATGCAGGAGCATTTGTATGGGCTTTATTGTCCAACAAATAGCATTGGTGCATTGGAGGGAGCAAGAAGTTGTTTGGCTTCTTTGTTCAACTAAAAGTTGCTCCAGAGACGAATTAGTTGGGCTTCTTTGTTCACTAATGAAAATATGTTTCCCCGGAAAGATTCATGACATTTGTTAGGGCTTTGTTGCTCAACAAACTATGAAAAGGCTATTAGTCACCCTACCCCACCTCTGGCTGGAAACTTTTTAGTTAAAGTGGGGAGGAGTGTTGTGATTTATGGGTTTGGTAGAATGTAACCGTGAGCGATTATTACGGGTGTGTAATATTGCAGCACATTAATCCGGGAATCTCTCTCTTTCTGGCTGGGATTCAATGAGAATAGACGTCTAATTACATAGTTCTTGATTATTATAGTTTGCGGAATCACTCATCTTGTTTCTATTCACGTTAATTGTTTATCAGTTATTGTTCACTGTTATTAACCCTTAGTTACTAGCAATCTCTAAGGAATAGAGTAAAGAAATCACTTCAGTTGATATACTTCAAATTAATCAACATGAGAACACATGTCTGACAACACACTAAAATATTTTCGAAATTCTGTCTTTATCAGAGTTCTCTGACATGCTTTGATGAATATATTATAGACAATAATGAAGTGCACAATTCGGATGGACGTGCTCCGAAAATCGGTACAGTTGCGTCCAAAACGATACCCCACCCACTAAATCACTGCAACGCTTACTCTGGAAGCAGACGTAAGAGCTCCTTTGAGCGGCGATTGACTCACGCCTTGCTCTAATTTCTTTTTTAAGTTTTTAAACATCGCATAAGATATGTTTTCTTATTGCCAGTGACTGGCAAAGTTAAGTGAATGTTTACAAAATTAACAGTTGTTTAACCGGAAGCGGTATTACTGCGCATGCATGACACGTATCTAGAACCAAACATAACACCCGAAACTACCCAAATAAACTTTGGTGAAATAAAAACTCAAACCCCTATTGAAACCTTTGATACTCAATCGTTCAAAACATAATCAACAGATTGTTCCCATTCAAAAGGTTAAGAAAATAGAAATAATCTTTTCAAACAGCGCGTGACTTAAACAAATTATCAGACAGATGGGTCCTAAAATACAGGGCAACACATACAAAACAGAAGTCACAATGAAAAGCCGGTCACCATCTTGGAACAAAGCAAACAATTAAAAAGGCGCATCGAAATTAACCTGAAATCAAGCAATACTCGCTCACAGTGAAGGGGATACTATTAGTTTAACGATATTTTAACTCGATTGCAGCAAAAAAAAATACAGCCTTATTTAAGCTCGATTGGTCATTGTCGGCTCGGGTACTACTTACATGCACCCCGTGTACTCTTAAGTATACTTACATGTACCCCGGATAACGCAAATATACTAATTTTAACGCTAACTCCGTCGTTGTCGGCTTAAAAAAATAATTATGTTGACATTTATGTCAAATTTTATGTTTAATGGCCTCTATATTATCGAAACTCATACTCAAAAAGCTTGTTGATGCAGTTTTGTTAAAAGAGAAGTTTGTTTAAGATAAACAATATCGTTTTACGGTAATATGTAGCGCATTTTACGACAGCGGATTTTGGGCGGGAATACAACTCGAGTACAGTTTAATATCGACCGCGTACGTTTAAGTATGTTTACCGTACCCGGGGTACATGTAAGTATACTTAAGCGTACCCGGGGTACATGTTAGTAGTACCCGAGCAGACAGTGACCAATCTAGCCTTATGCTCGTTAAACGTCTTCGAGGCCAATTTTCCTGGGTAGAACCAGTACTCAATGTCATTTTGGTCTTCCTAATGAACTCTCCAAAGTAGGGATCAGAGTATTATAAATTCTTGAGAATGCTTTGCTTAATGCATGTGCGTAAAATGACATCCATAGTTAGTCTGTGGAGTCCGAACAAACTAATCAGGGGCGACAATGTCAGCTTTAAAGAAAGAAAAGTATTTTCTAAACGGAAATCCAGTTAAGCCAGAAAGTGTCGTCTCTTAATAACGTGTGCGCACTGCACAGTCTAGTCTGGAACGACACTGTTCAAACTTGAAATAAACTAAGTTTTCATAGAACGAGGTTCTTATAAATGTATGTATGTTGTTTTTTGTCATATAATGTACCAGAACAGCATGCCACCCGTATGAATTGTATTACAAACATCAAACATCAGAGCCGTGAGGCAAGGCATATAACGAGCAAAGACAACCATACGATTAACGACCTGCAGACACTGCAATAACGCCGGACGTTAGCAGAACTGGCGATAATTAATGCACAGGATTATGGTCAACCTGATTGATGTACCGAACCCCTTGACACTTGTCCTGTTTATCATCACTAGAACGACAGGTCAATCTCACAAAAGCTCACATTTGTCATGCGAAGCAAATGTGTACCAGCACTCGTTACTGCTTCTATTCAGGCATTATAGTGTGGAACGGAAACTCGGAGCATGCCCCACAGTCTGCTCACTGCAAGGCTTCAATGAGCGCTGATAACAATTCCGTAGAGCGGGGACGCCTGTGTGTATACCCCCTTTGAAGGAATAGGCAATAAGCAGTCACACTGTCCGTCTATCTGCCTTGCACACGATTCCGTGTCAGTCATAATTGTGTCATATATTAATGAAATCTAAAATATATTTACACGAATGCAAATCATAATCAGACGACGATTCGTCTCCCTATCTCAATGGTCATACTAGTAATAACTATTTAAAAATAACTTGCTTCTATTGACCACAATAAGGAGACGCCATGTCGTGTGTAACACCTGTCTCATTACCTCAATGATTATGTTCATAAATTGAGTTCAAATGTCAAAATTTGCCAAAAATCAGTTTGTCCGGACTACAGCTATGCCATTCAGTGTGCAATTTTAAATAACTTACCTTACCACCATAAAGAGACTGAGTGTCTCTTGTAGAACCCTTTCTTATTACATGTACGACATACTTCAAGGTCCCACTTAGAGAGCAACCGTCAAATTTGCCATAAAATGCTTGTGTTTGAGTCAAGTGAAGTTTTGCGGCAAAAGTGATGTGTGGGGGCATCCGGATCCTATTGGCACATGTTTTGTTGATAATTTATTCGCGCCTAAAAATCTACCTTGTATTGTAAAGCGTCCTACTTTACCCATGGGTAACATCATTTTAAATATAACATTCCGTTCCTCGAGTTCGTGTGTCGTGCATTACTAGAAAAGTATTGCTGCTAGAAAGATGAAACCTTTCAGAAAAACACCAACATGTGGACTTTCTGGCCGAATTTTTTTACCCCCGCACGACGAAGTTTTAAGGGGGAGGGTATACTGGTTTCTAGTTGTCCGTTAGGACGTCGTCCGGACAACGGATTTTTTGTCAGCGGCATACCTCGAAAACGTTAAAAAGTATAAACTTCAATT
This sequence comes from Dreissena polymorpha, assembly GCF_020536995.1. Classification (NCBI taxonomy): domain Eukaryota; kingdom Metazoa; phylum Mollusca; class Bivalvia; order Myida; family Dreissenidae; genus Dreissena; species Dreissena polymorpha. The sequence goes on along the minus strand of NC_068355.1, from coordinate 178,961,344 downwards.
AGATCTCATCGGGTAAGCAGGCTGTGCACATAAAAAACATAATGAATCTGAACGTAGTATTTTGCTTAATTATTGATGAAAAACGTTACAAAGGCCTGATATTTTCTACGATTTCGATTAATTATTTCCTTTTTTGAATTTATGGCATTACTTATTTTTTAGTCTATGTTTTAATTGCCTTTGCAAAAGTGTGAGCACGTCCCTTAAAAACATAAATCAACCAATTATTTCATTCGAGGTATGTTCACAAACTTTAAAAATAAATATATTTTTAACGGATTATGGTATCTTTTTGTGACTGGAGCACAAATTGCACAATTACTTCCCTTGTTCAAGGCTTTGCCATGAAAACAGACGGTAATTGGAAAATAAACGCGTGTCCTTATACAAAGGTGAAATCAAATGTTCATTATACGAAGAAAATTAAGGAGGACACAAGGTTGTGACAAATGTAGTGGTAAATTCAGTCGTACATTCCTAAATTTATCTATTTACACTTCTAAGCACATTCGCACAAATGCACACACTTAAAGGGATCTTTTCACGCTTTGGTAAATTGACAAAATTGAAAAAAGTTGTTTCAGATTCGTAAGTTTTCGTTTTAGTTATGATATTTGTGAGGAAACAGTAATACTGAACATTAACCATGCTCTAATATAGCCATTATATGCATCTTTTGACGATTTTAAAACCTAAAAATTATAAAGCGTTGCAACGCGAAACAATTGAATAATTTGGAGAGTTCTGTTTTTGTCGTTAAATTTTGTGAAACTACGAAGATTGCTTATATAAGGTATAAAATACGTCAAGAATGTGTACTCGGCGGAATAGCTCAGTAGGCTAAAGCGTTTTTACTTCAGGACTCTGGCAGGACTCCAGGGGTCACTGGTTCGAAACCTGCTCCGGGCAATGTTCTTTTCCTTTTTTAAATTTTTTTCTTGATTTTTTACTGGAGCTTTTATGATCCAATGTTTACATTTATCAATATAAAGCATTTAATGAATAATTTTAAAAATTCCAAAATCTGTGAAAAGGCCCCTTTAATTAATGCTATATTCCTCTTGAGTCCTGGATAATCTTCGTAATGAAATTACATCACAAATGTTTTTAATATATGACCATGAATCATTATAAACAAAGTATTAACCTTTATATTGTCTGCTCTTAATAATTTGTTGCTTTTTCGGATAGTACTGTCTGTAAACAACAAAATAACTGATTGTGTTGATAGTTACTTGATAGTGTCAAAATGCCATCTTGAAGATAAAGGTTCTTCTTGACCTTTGGATTTTTTGACAAGTCTGTTAAAGCTGTAACTGTTATAGATATCATTACATAATGATGAAGCCTTCTTATTGTGGGTTGAAATCCCAGTGCAATAACCTTTTTCGACAATCAGCTAAATGGCTGGAAAAACAATTTGATTAACTTGACTAAATAATTTTATGCAAAAAGTACATTTTAGGTGATTAATATTAACAGAATGTTATGCCAGCTTCCGAAAATGGCTTAAAGCAAAGGACACCCTGGCGACTATTTCCAAAGACTAATGAGTCACTGGTTAATAATTTTGCATTAAACAACGATTTATAACCATTACACATGGTGCACAGCATTTTCTACAAACTGCAGGCATGGAATTACCGGGATGTGTGTGGGGGCAAGAGGGGCACTTGCCCCCCCCCCCCCCAGCCACTAAAGCCTTCTTTTTTTGTGTAAGTGTTTTTTTGTGCAACCAACTTGGTTCAGATTTTCCCCGATTTCCGACAGAGGGGTGCCCCTACCAACCAAACTGTCTATTATCCACAGGGGAGGGGGGGGGGCACCTGTTGTACCTTAGCACTTCATTATCACCGTAGCAACAATCTCTTAAACTTGTAATATATGCGCTCTTTTCAGCAGTAGATCTTAAATGTCTGCATAACATTAAATAAGTGTCTGGATGACCTCCTACATTGTGTTGATGGCAATTATACCAATTAACAATGTGTTGACAGATGTCATAACCCTGGGAACGATAAATAAGGAGACGTTTCTTGCGTTATATAAAACAGCATTTCATGGCACTGTCTTCTTAAAAATGAAGCCCGCTGGATCAATTTGTTGGTCCATCCAAAAAAACAAAAAACACAGAATCAGACTCTGAGCCAAAGTTGTTTAGTCTAAGGTAAGAATTTATTTAAAAATAATAATTTTGTATTATAACCTGTTTATTGCGCTAAGTTAAGTCAGTATGTTATATGTTAAACTCTAAAATAATGAAAGAACAAAGAAAAATTGAGTTTAAAGTGATATAATGGGCTTCTAGCAGTTTATAGGTGTCTATTGCAACCGTTGTTTATTTTTGTTGGTTTCACTTCATATACACTTATATTTGTTAATGCAGCATCAACATACTAAAACAATATCCCGGAAAGAGAAACATAATGCATTTGAATATCAACCGTACTTTCGTTTGAAAACTGATCATGAATGTACGATGTGAACCTAAATTTAGTTTTAGTGCAGATTTGTTCATACGACACAAAGACACAATTTTGTTTTTACAGATCATTTCGGCTAAGAGGACTGGGTGAGTCTTGTAAGAATATTGAATATAATATTATATTTTTGTAAACAACTGGTAGCAAAATGAGTTGCAGATAATTGGTCAGTAACCACATTTTAACTAACTCTTTTTACCTGTTAATTCTTTTCAGCTCAATTCAACAGTGAAAAATACCCATAATATCACTTTAAATTTATTAAAAAATGTATTTATACTGCTAGTAATATATTACAAATAAAGCACATACATATATGCCTGATCTGCTCTATATACACTTTTTAGATATACGTCTTATTAAAATTATTGAACTTTTTCAAACGTTTTGTGCACTTTTTTTCTGCTTTTGCATTTTTAACTAATAATATTAACATTTTATCACGCTCTGATAAAATATTGGTTATTGAGATATTGATCAGACTAACAGTATTTATGTATATTTTGAAATAAAATGTTTGCATAGTTAATTTTTCAACTGAATTTCACATTTCTAAATACTCTCTCTTTTTTATTTTCAGAACTCACCATGAAGATGACTGTAAGGCTGTAAGAGTCCACCTACCAACTCCAGTGTGGTTAAAGCTGCCAGCCCCCTACCAATTGGAGCAACAGTGTATTTGGTACTTGTTGTACTGTTTTAAATTTACAATTTTAAATAAAAATCTTTAAACATCTTTAACACACAGCGTTTTATATTTACTTCTTTATGTTGAAATCACCTATATTAAGTGTAAACGTATTAATATATGAGTTTATTATGACAGTTCATTGTACACTGACTTCTTGCTGCCTCCATCCCCCCCGCAAATTGTGTGCCCCCTCCCCCTCCCCAGTTATGTCCTCTCTTGATTCGGCCCTGGACTGGTTTGTCTTTTTGTTATATCCCCAACCATTTTCGGATCACCTAAAGGGTTTCCAGCAAATAAAATATCAGCATTGCTCAAGACAGGATAATCTTTTGGTGTATGGCAAGAAAATAAATCATTTCTACAAAGCAATGTAGCTTTTGTGTAGTTTACCATCACTTAATGGCATATGTTCTGCTCCAAATACAGAACTTTCCACAATGTTTTAATTATATCAAACTTGACACTAGGAAATATGTCCTACACTTTAACAGTTGTTAAAGTGAATTTTAAACAATATAACATATGATCAGATGGACGTTAACGTTTTATGTTCATTAACTGTGACAGATCTTGAGCATAATGGGCAAATAAGTCCATCTTTTTTCTTCAACGTCCTGGTATACATTGTTAATGACTTTGAGACCATAGGGCCAGTAGTTTGTGGTAATAGGGTCTTAATGAAGCCTTAATTGTAAAATGTTTTTGAAATTCCTTTAGAAACAGATAACCAATTTGTTAAAAATAGTTTAAAAACAATAAAGTAACCAGTGATACCATTTAGATTTTTGTTTAGTATTGAGGCAGATTAGAGAAGACCCAGTTTTGTTAATCAGTGTTTGTTGTACAATACACTATTATAGCATGTTTAGAGCAATGCTTGGCCTCTGGTAATATCCATAGTAGCAGACAAACAATTGTTTTGAAGAAAAAAGTCAAATATTTCCTTTTAATTTGCTTGATTTATGAATGATAGAACTTTTGAATGGTAAAATACACCAATGTTATCAAGATTCCGATAAATTATGATATTTTATACCGTTCTTATTGTTGATTTTACATTCTATAAAGTTGTTGTTGCATTTATAAACAAAGTGTGTGCGCGCATACTAGTGTCTGGTTAAACCCGGTATAAAATCAGGCTTTTTCCGCCCTATGCCACGGGTCCGAAATTCGGCCCCATTCCCAATGCAAATCTGGTTGTTTTTTTCCCAATTGAAAAAAAAATTCCCAATTCCAAAAAAAAAAAAAAAAATTTTTTTTTTTTTTTTTTTTTTTTACCCTTTAAATATATAAGTTGACCTGATCTGGTGTAGAAAATAGAAAGTATTGCATAATTAAATTATCTATTGCCTTGAATTTGTTTTAAGAACTGTAAAATATGTTAATGATTATTCAGACTTTCCTTTTTTCCTCAAAATCCGGCGCTTCCCGCGATTTTTTTTCACCTCAAAAAGGCCAAGCCTTTTCCCCAAATTCAGATTAAAAAACCTGCACTAATCACACACGTTCATAATATTTTGTAAAATTTTAATAATAAGTTATCAAAATAGTCGTTATTTACCAGTTAACGGCTTCTTTGAAATATAAGAAACACTGTTTTAAATAATTTACATGCGACAATTTTTCCCAATTGAGCCAATTTTGCGATTATTTTTTTTCCCAAAATGGGGGTTTTCACGACGCGAAATTCCCAAAATTCCAGTGTGGCGTTTTCCCAAAATGGAGCGGAAAAAGCCTGAAAATAATGTATATCTGTGACTGATCGAATAAGGTGGTTCTTGAAAAATGGAAGTGGGGAATACATGTATGTTATATCATATTCATGTTGATCAGTCACTGAGTATGGTCAATGCAAATGAAATTTCATATAAAGATGTTCTATAACTTCAGTCTCTAAATACAGTTACCAAGTCACCAGAATGCAGGATTTTATGTTTCATTTTCAAAATGTTCTAGGGGGGAGGACCTCCAAACCATGATTGCAGGAGTACAACAATGGGGACTGTGTCAAAAAAATTCCGTAACACCTGCATCATGTGCAAACGTTCTATCAAGGGATTTCATGTGATCTCTATTCCCACGACTCAACAACAACCTACCATATCTATTTAGGCTGTCCAATTACAGCGATGTTTTTTCCCCATTGGGAAAAGTACTGGTACCAGCCCAAATTGGGAAAATTGTGCGCGAAAAAAACTGAAATTGGCAAAAATTCACGTCGTGAAGTCTTCATATTGGGGAATTGGTGTATTTGATTTTTTGCTCCCAAATACTTTTAAATTGATAACTAAATGCTGTGAAGTTGTCATCATTTTATTTACCTAGATTCAAGCCATAGAGCTTCATAGGGAAACTAACTAAATGCTGTGAAGTTGTCATCATTATATTTACCTAGATTCAAGCCATAGAGCTTCATAGGGAAACTAACTAAATTTTTTTTTTTTTTTTTTTTCTTTGAGAAACCTTCAATTCGGAATTTTTTTGACAGCAATTCGGAAATTTGTAGTATTTTCCTAATTGTGTTGTGTTTTTTTTTATTCAAAATCAGGTCCAGGGGTGGTATTCCAGAAGCATCTTAAGTTAAAAAAAAAAAATATCCTTAAATTGGGAATTTTTCTTAAGTGTTTCATTTCATACTGCAATAGTAAGGCATCAAAAATTACATCAAAATAACATCATTATGTCAATGTTATTTGAGGAATACTAAAAAAACATGCATGTCTGTATTGAGTAAAGAAATACAAAACATTGTAATTTTTAACTTAAGTGAAAATATTTAAGAAATTACTTAAGATGTTTCTGGAATACCACCCCAGTATTTGGCCTCATTCCTCAATGGACAAAGGTATATATTATTCCCAGATGATACCTACAAATTCCAAAATTAATATACCCCCCCCCCCCCCCTCAATTTTTTGGGGGGATTTCAACATTTTGTTCATCTTCCATCGAGCTATATAACTTAATAAATGAACACAGTTTAATTCTCAATTTTTAAGTATATGTTACCAAAACAACAACAACACTAATTTCCCAATTGAAGTCGAAATGCTGCAAAATTTCCCAATCCAAAGGGACCAGGCCCCATTCCCTAATGGTGAAAAAAAACACTGTATGTTTCCACTAATGGTAAAAGGTTAAAGGTGCGGTTTATAATCTGCTTCGATATAGATCTTCAGCCGACTTCGACATTAACCCCCCGATCACTGGGATCTAAGTCGTCCGTTTACATATGGCGCACAAGGCAGCCACGGCACATTGGCTTATTTCCCTCACAGGTACCCATTTATACACCTGGGTGGAGAGGAGAAAGCGTGGGATTAATTTTTTGCTCAGAAAAATCCAGTGGCCTGGGCGGGATTCAAACTAGGGTCCTTTCGATCCCTAGACCAGCATCTTACCACTAGACCACTGTCCCCATCAATATAGTATTTTTTGTATATAACAAAAATTTCATGCGGACAAATATAAATGATTTTACAGTTATTGAGATCAGTCACATTCTTCAAAGACCATTGAGGACATATGGCCTACCACTGTGTTTTTTGTCGTTCAAATTTGGGTCCAATTTGGGGACCCATTCCCAATGGGAAAAAGTATATATTTTTCCCAAATGGGACCTAAAAGTTCCCAATTGAAGGTTTCAAAAAAAAAAAGAATATTTATTAAATAAATCTAAACATGTCAATCATCTCCAAATCCAGCTCTACATGTATAAGTTGAACCTTGGAAAATGTAATATTGAAATCACTTAAATTATCAATTTTTAAGCATTTGTAATCATAAAATCAACAACATTGATTTCCCAATTTTAGTAAAAAGGATGCCATATTTCCCAATTGATAGGGACCCAGCCCAGTCCCAAAATGGTAAAAAAAACAACACTACATAAAACAACTCTCGGACCACTTATCTGCCAACCTACGGTTTGTTTATAATTGATTATTCAGTAAATTTACGGTCATAATTGATTAATGACCTATTCCAATTGGTTTTAATGGAGACATAATTGATTACTGATATGGACTGATTGTGATTAGTTCTGCCATGGAACTGAAAGCTAGTCAGGTACAACAGTAACAAATTATTGATCCTATCAGCAATAAGTCAACAGGCCTTTTCCTGGACATTTAGGGAAAAATGCAATTTTGGCATCGTGATTTTTTCGCGCGAAAGTCCATTAGTTTGAGAAAAACTAATTTAATATAACTCTTTATATTTACTTCAAATTATAAGAACAAAATCATATAAATTATGATTATATACTTAATGAGATTTTATTTAAATACTATTGAGATATATTTATCATAAAATCATAAGACACTTATTAGATTTTTTTTTCTCAAATTGGGATTTTTTAAAACCATTTTGCTTTGGGAATGGGTCAGTTTAACGAACTTGTAGACTAGATACGCCAGGAACAGACCTGGTCAGGTACCACAGTGAAGAGTTATTGACACATAAGCAGGTACATGTGGGATGAATGGGATATCTTTGGAGCCGTGATGCAAGTACAATTATTGGTATATTGATCTGTACTCAGGTTTAATCTAACAGTTCCCATTTGGACGCAGTCAGCTGTTTTCATATCCCTGTGACATAATTCTGCTGACAAGTGTTCAGGGATCTATACCATTGATTTGTAATTTAGTATTGGCAGTGTTTGCCATTGTTTTCTGTTCATATCAGCTGGGATTTCCAATTTCCTGCCATGGTTGACAAGAATAACATGAATGTGCAGGTGAGTCGAATATCTACAGAGTGATAGATTTATGCAATATTCAAACAATAGAGATATGGATTACCCATTCTTACCAATTTTGCTTTTTCGTATTCAGAGTTAATGAGCATGGATCAATAAGGAATAAGGAATAGTCATTTGTATTATGCATCATTTTGTGATGATGATTGATGACAATTGAATGCAAGACTGTAACTAGATAACTTTTCTATAACAGGTACAATATTTTGGCGCTGGAACATGGATGTGTGTGTGATAATAAAAGAAAGGTACAAAAACATACTAGTATCCAGTGATTTGTTTTACTATTTTGAAAATGGGGTGGGGCCCTATGGATTTGGACTTTAATTGGAAAATAAGTTTTGTTTCTTTTTGCTTACAAATACTTTAAAATTGAGAATAAGTGTTTTGAAAATATTTACCAAGGTTTAACCCATAGAACTGGATAGGGAAATGAAATGTTGAAATTCATGTAATAACACTGTATTATGTGAATTGGAAATAAGACATCAATTTGGGAATAAATTGAGTTTTATCAAAAGTGCATTATATGCAGTTTTATACGTTGCATTTATCTAGTTTTACAAATTATAATTAAAACATATACTTGCATATATAATAGCATCATTTAAATTGATTTTACTTCAAAACTGGATTTTTTATTAATTTAAAAAAAAAATCTCATGAAATGAAACTGTGTCCATGCCGCGCATGGACACGGTTTAAAAATACACTTTAAATGATACAAATTCAATCACTGTTAATGACAAAGTCATGAAAAATTTCTTATTAAGCTTAAATTATAGATAATATATTACAAATATATGTGCAGATCATGAAATGAATGGTTTTGTTTGAGAAAATCACCAAACTGATGTCCATTCCCAGTTTGATGTCTTATTCCCAATTCACATAATACAGTGTTTTTTTTAAATATTTTTTGTGGAAACCTTTAAATGAACTTGTGGGCAGTAATTTTGGGGGCTGAGTTTTGGCCCCAAATTTGACCAAAAAGAACACTTTATCAGGAGACCCCTCAATCTGACTTTGATAGCAAGTACAAATGTACTCTATTTGTGTGATTTTAAATCTAGAGTGTTTGTAATCTGATATCTAGAGTGTTTTTCTCAGTTGGACATATCCGTTTTTCTCGCATTTTGCTGTTGACAACACCGGTGCAGTGTGTTGATACCATTCCAGCATGTCCAGTCGTCATTGTTGCAGTGACCAGTTGCTCGAGTTGTTGCAGTGGCAGAATTTCAACTGACCACTGACTAGAGTTGCCAGATTTAAGTGACCGTCAGCAGTGGCCAAATTTCAACTGACCAGTGACTTTCCAGAGTGGCTAGATTATAGTGACCAGTGACAGAATTACTGACTGACTGGTGGCTGGAGTTGGAGTAACCATGGTTACCAAGGACTGCCTGCATGTACGGCGGGTGTGCACTGACCGGGTATCACTACCTGCTATTGATGCCCAGTATCAAGGTATCAACATGTAAGTGTCATGTAATTGGATTTTCAGAAATTACCGTTGCCTTAATACGGTTTAAAGGCACTTGTTCACTGATTTTTGTTCTGTCAAAAAATATAATGAAATTTATTTACTAACAAAACCTTAATATTTTGCATAGTTTTAAATAATTTTATTAACAAGGAAAAAGATAAAATAAAAAAAATGCCTTCCTACCATGGACATCTAGAAGTCCAAAGATAACTTTTTTTTTTGCATTTAAAAATCTTTTTTTTTTTTTTTCTTAAACATGTTTTTAATTTTCTTCGTAAGATATTACAGACATACATACAAGCATATTTTCACATAATATTTTAAGACATGTATTAGCCAAAAATAACTTGATGCCAGTACAATACGCCAGATTACAACATTAAAGGTTTATAGTTTAAACCCTATGCTGGTTATAAACATTTTGGCTAAATTATCAACATAAAAATTTACAAGACTTAATGCTTTATTATATTTTTTATTAAGGTTTATGAATAAATAAACATATACTTTAAACATTTTTTATAGTCAGGTGTGTTATTTAGCTTGTTTGAATTGCATGCATTTGTTTAAATCTATGAGGTTTGTTTGTACTGTCACTTTGCCAAACTGTGAACTAGTCACTTTAAATCTATAAGGTTTGTTTGTACTGTAACTTTGCCAAACTGTGAACTAGTCACTTTAAATACTCTTTAATTATAAACATAAATAAATTATGGGCATTCAATATGCCCATAACATGTTAAGAAAGATATGTTGATAAATAAGATTCATTCGTGCATTTCTTTATTTCATCAGTTCGCTCATTCATTGATTTCTTTATTTATTTCATTGATTTATTCATTTATTCAAAGCATACTGACAACTTTTCATGTTAACATAAAAGGGTATTAGTACTGTTAAGTCATTAAACCATGGTTGTAAATACGTTGCCCATATGCCTCATTCACACTTGAGCACATAAGCAAATACTGCTCTGTTTATTATTTGGACTCAGATATGGGTTTGTAAGTCCATCAGTAAGGTTAGAATGAATCATTTGAATTCCTGGGTCAAAGCAAACGACAGTTCTTTTATGTCATGGTATTTCATTAATAATAAGCTTGTTTAAGTTAACTGGGTTATTGTCATTAATTCTTAAGTTCCATAATTGACTTCATAACTTTTCACCTTTTGTTATGTCCTTTACAAGGCCGCAATTTCAGTTTGTTTGCTTTTTGAAAATTACTTAGCGGTTTTAAGTGCATGCATAAACAAAAGGAGAGGAGATATTTAATCCTGGATGAAAATTTTAGTAGATAAGCATGCATTGAATTGCATAAATTAACAAAAACCAAAGACAAAAAGGTGACAGGCACACGGATATACTTTATCTCATGGGGAATTTTAACTAGAAATCAGAATTAATTTTTTGGCATGTAAAAACCAGTGAATTACATAGATATTCAAAGTAAAAAAACCCATTCTTGAATGAGCACGTCAAATCTTTACCAAAATTTTACCAGATTTAACACACTTAAATTTAAAACTCCTGCGTAAAAAGCATAGATTTGAAAAACTAAACAGCTATATGTCTTACCAGCTTATCAAATGTAATATCTTAAAAATGACTTAATACAGTTTACTTTCAATAATCAACTTTTTTACAAATATGAATTAATTGAAATCAAAGCTAAAACTTAACGTTTTCAAGCTTCAAATCCCAAAAAGAGATCAGAAAGAGAAGGTTATATCTTAAAAGCAATTAAAGACATTGTAAAAAATCAACAAATTAAATCAGGTAAGAGCTAAATCTATTGCACCAAGAACCCTAAATCCTTGCATAAGTTTTCCAATATTGTTACATATTTAAAGTTGCATTCAATATTATTTAATTTCAACACACTTAAACAAGTATTGTTGTATTTAACCCATTTATGCCTAGCGTCCTGAAAAAAGGACATTGCAAACAGCGTAGACCCAGATGAGACGCTGCATTATGCGGCGTCTCATCTGGGTCTGCACTGTTGGCTTAAATGAATTTCTTTATGAATTATTCTAAATATAGAAATAAATATACTTGACACCCCTAATTTTGGAAATAAATTGATCCAATTTAGAAGGATGGGAGAGTCCACTTGGCATAAATGGGTTTAAATTAGAGCGTTTGTTGTAGGTTTTATTTTCTATAATTATGCCAATAATATTTCCAATATTGTTACACAATTTAATCTTTATTCCTTCACACACTTATGAGAAGTTGCATTGTTGCATTTAAATCTTCAAGATATTGCACATGTTTTAGGATTTATTTTCTTTAATCTTAGCAATCAATATATATTAAATCTTCAGTGCATTGTGTGAGATTATGTGTCTTGTTCTGAGAAAACTGGGCTTAATGCATGTGCGTTAAGTGTCATCCCAGATTAGCCTGTGCAGTACACACAGGCTAATCAGGGAAGACACTTTCTGTTTTTATGACATTTTTCGTTTAAATGAAGTCTCTTCTTAGAAAAAATCCAATTTAGGCAGAAAGTGTCGTCCCTGATTAGCCTGTGCAGACTGCACAGGCTAACCTGGGACGACACTTTACGCACATGCTTTAAACCCCATTTTCATAGAACGTGACTCAATATATTAAATCTACAGTGCATTGTGTGAGATTATGTTGACACTAGGCTTACGACGGTCCCATTGATATCTCGGTCTCTATACATGAGCATTGCCGAGTTCAATAGCAAATCAATAATTCAATAAGTCTGTTCTACTATCAGATCAATGTATAGGCAGTGTGTGTCAGGTAGACTGGAATGGACTAGTAGGCATTTCTTTCTCTTTAATTATTGTGTGTGATTGTGAAATCCATAATGGTGAAATCACTGAGCTCCATAAATGGGGAATTAGCTTATTTAATTTAACTGGTTAATGATTTAATGATTTGTTGTTGTTTTTTTGTTACATTTGTTCTGGTGGAATATTTGTCTGACAGCTTTTATGCCACCTGAGGTGCACAAATTGGGCATTGGCTTTAATTTATGTGGTTAATGATTTAATGTGTTGATTTATTTTTGTTGGATTTGTTCTGGTGGAATATTGTTCTGACAGCTTTGATGCCACTGTATGATGTGATATGTCATCAAAAAGGTAATAATTATACATGTATGGTGTTGAACATTTCAATTCCTGAAAATTGTTATTGTGTTTCTGATCAACATCTGAATTTAAAATAGCTGTTAAATAGATTTGATTCTATTTAAAAACAAATTGTTAGTCTGAATATCACCTACATTTATGCCGTAATTTATGTCTATTATAAACTCAATTATTTCAATTTAAATTATTATCATTAGTGCAATTATTATTTTTATTATTTTCATAACTGCATATTATTCCAATTACTTTTACAATTATTTCAATACTCAAATATTTCAATTATGTATTACATTAGTCCATTAAATAATTTGATTATGCATTCAATAAATAAATAAATAAATATAAATATATATATATATATATATATATATATATATATATTATATGTGTGTGTAATGTTCATTATGAAGTGATTGGTATGTTACATATAGACTTAACTACACGTTTTGACAGTTTTTGTGTTCATGTAATGTTTTGTTATACCTGTCATCTCTTTGACATTAACATTGAAACAGTTTGGTATTTATACTTAAATGTTAATGTTTTATATGTTACATGTTGAACTGAATGGTTCTGCACGATCGATTAAAAAAAATATAAGACTTGTTTGTGGAGAAAAAGTGCTTAATGCATGCAAAGAAAGCAAAGTCCGTGATAAGCCTGTGCAGTCCACACAGGATAATAAGGGAGGACACTCTTGGCCTCATCTGATTTTTTGTTTAGAAAAGTGTCTTCCCTTATTAGCCTGTGCAGACTGCACAGGCTTACATGGGACAATACTTTACGAATATGCAAATATATCCCGGTTTTACCACAGCGGTCCCGCAGTGCCTGGACTTTAAAAGCAATTTTGCCGGGGTGCATGTTTTTCCGATCATGTCACAGTGACGCTTGAAAATTTCACAAGCACTTGCGAGTTGAGGAATAATACAGAAAGAAAGAAAGGGTTGTTTTTTAAATAGCATCAAAGTATTGTAGATTTTTATTAATTGCATATAAAAAAATCGACACGTGGAAGGGGGCGCACACCCTTACCCACCAACCCCATTCCGCCACCAACCCCATTCCGCCACCAACCCCATTCTGCCACCAACCCCATTCCGCCACCAACCCCATTCTGCCACCAACCCCATTCCGCCACCAACCCCATTCCGCGCTGTCTGGCCGCTGTGCCTGAGAACAATCCTGGAGAATAGCTTGAGGTACCATAAACAATCATTGAGCTCTTTCATTCTTATATATACCACAAAATATGTTAATGGTATGATGTCTTAAATACAAAATAAAAAAAGAAAATGTGTGAACAATACATAATAAAATGGAAATCTGTGATATATATCAATAATAGGAAAATCTGTGAACAATAAAAAATAATACAAAACTCTGTAAACAGTAACAAATACAATGAAAATCTTTGTTAGAAACATCCCTTTAATGGTTCCATACTATTAGCAGTACATGTACTGGATGTTATAATTATTGGACTTACTTACATGCTTTTTCATTATCAACGTCTCTGCAATCAGTGAAAAGGTACTTGATAGATAGCTAGTGACAAATGACAACATAGCATTGATAACATTCAGGGTATCACTTATCTTGCAATATTTTCTCTATGTGCAAAAACTGTAGGAACCGATTCATTAACAATACATTCTTTGTGGCGTTATCAATAGAGAACTCCAATATGTTGACTCAGTATTAACCCCATCTGAAGTTTGTGACCAGAAAGAGATACTTTCGTCATGTTTTGGGGATTAAGAATCCATAGAAGTACAAACATTTACACATGACAATTTGATAAGACACCAAGTTAAAATTAAGAATGCATAAAAGTGAAAACATTTTCAATGAATAATGTGATATTAGACACCAAATACAAATTAATGAAAATTGCTGGGTTTTGTTTAAGTTTACAAGATTTCTTTTTGAAAGGTCAGCTCTTTTAGAGTTACATAATTTATATGATACTTGTCCTGGGAAAACAGGCCTTAATGTATGTGTGTAAAGTATCGTTCCAGATTGGCCTATTCAGTTCACAAAGGCTTATCAGGAAAAATACTTTTATGGAATTTTTCATCCAAAGAAGTCTATTCTAAATGAAAATCCAGTTCAAAAAATGCTGTCCCTGAATAGCCTGTTCAGACTTCACAGACTAATTTGTTAAGATACTTTACGCATATGCTTTACCACATTTTCCAAGAGCAATACATTTAAATTTCAATATTATCTCTATCTCTAAATTTCAACATTATCTCTATCTCTAATTGTCAACATTATATCTATCTCTAATTTTCAACATTATCTCTATATCTAAATTTCAATATCTATATCTCAATTTCAACATTATCTCTATCTCTAAATTTCAATATTATCTCTATCTCTAAATTTCAACATTATCTCTGATGCGTTTTCTTCTGTTTCAGTGAGCAAAGAAAGCTGCAGCAGTTGATTGGACTTTTGAAGCAGACAGAGCCGCAGAAAAAGGTGAGCTTTACCTTTCACCACATATATTCAGGCATTTGTAGTCCGTTAGAGAGTTCAATTTAATTTAAGACCTTTCTTACTAGATTCAAGTTTTAAAGACCTCATTTCCAACCCTTAGATTCTGATGAGCAGTAAACATCATAAAACCTGAACAGACTGCAAGTTACTCGCAGGCTGTTCTGGTTTTATGCTGTTTGCACATCGCCATTTTCACTTTGCTTCTGAGAGGGAAAGGGTTAACTCATGCAGTTTTATGCTTAAACTAATCTTCCCCCAAGATTTTTCCTTCCCATGCAATTACTTGATATACAACACATGCCAAAAGTGACTTTATTTTCACGCAAAATAAGGTGGTATAAGGTCCAAAGTCCCTGCAGGTGAATAAAAGTCAAAGAGTCAAACACAATTTGCAGTGTTGTATTCTGGAAAAGATTTGGGCCCAGCTCGATATCTCTGTAACTTCTGTGGGTATTATTCAATTGAAACTTCTGCGTGTTTAGGTCACTGTCAAAGCAGGCTCATATCTCTCACCTACAATAGAGAAGTATTATTCCCCTTGTTAGGTCCCTTTTTCATGAAATGAGCCTCATTCTGGGTAAATAGGGCTTAAATCATTTGGCTGAAGTGTCCGTCCGCAAAGGCTAATCAGTGACAACACTTCCTGCTTTTATAAACAATTTTGTTTTTAAAAAGTCCTTTCGTAACAAAAATCCAGTTTAAGTTGAAAGCGTTTTCTCTTTATTAGCCTGTGCAGACTTCACAGGGCATTCTGGAACAACACTATGCACATGCATTAAGCCCTGTTTTCCCAGAACAAGGTTCATTTTAGAATACCTACATTGAAGTCCATGTTTCAGGTACTAGACAGCAGTCCAGCGGTCAGTCAGACTGGACAGTGGCCGAGTGTTCACAGGGTGAAGGGTCAGAGCCTCCCACCAGAGACCTCCGAGCTGCAACGCTTCTGGTATGCTTCCACTCTGTTAGATCCAAGCAGGGATTTTTCACTGGTACTGTAAAATCGTTGTTATTCATGGGACATAAATATTTGTTGAGTGTATGGGTTGGCCCACAGGTTTTGGGCGCGTGGCCAATTCATATAATATTGATAGTGTTTCAGTGAATTGGCCACGCGCCCAACACCTGTAAGTTGACCAGTCAACAGATTCAACACAAAAACATTGAACAAATGACAGATGCAAATTACTATTTTTTTAACCAAAATCAGAAATCCAGGAAAGTGTCCACAAAAATGCATTTTTTGAAAAAACATGAAATTAATACCATCAAATTTAAATGATTTAACAGTATTGGAATGACTCTGTCAAATTGATTGTTTGTCCATCAGTCTGCATGAAATATGGGGCAACTACCTTTATATTTGTCAAGGGATGACATTTAATCTTCCTATACGTCAACACCATGTTTTGATGTGGGAGACAATTTTGATCCCCAGTGATTTGTCATAGTTTTATCCTTGTGATGCTCAAATTCTATAGTTTTTTTGCCCTTCAAGAGAGCTGCAAAAGTGTTTTGGATGTATATTTTATGTTTGTGACAAACCCTAGTTCTGGTTTTGTTTAAACCTATTTGTTTTTAGCTCTATTGCTTTTCAATCCAAAGGGTTATTCAGACACTTGAGTTCATTTCTAGGTAGGAACCAGTACTTGGTGCCTTTGGAGAAATGCTTGAGTGGGGATTGACCCCGCAACATTTCAACTAGCTAAGCGGTTCTTTACTCAAATCAGGACTTAAGGCTCAACTGGTGAAAATTAATTGATGGCTTATACAATATAGTATAAATAGCATGTTCCTCATATTATTATTATAACCCATGAAAACAAAAATACCTGCAACTTTTATTTTAGCCTTCAGAACCATGGTGTATTTTAGCCTACGGTGCTATGTTGGTGTATTTAGCCCACATTACCATGTTTGGTGTAATTAAGCATACAGAACCATTCTATATTTTAGCATACAGTACCATTATTGTGCATTTTAGCCTTCAGTTCCATGTTGTATATTAGCCTCCTGTAGCATGTAGATGTATTTTTGCCTACAGTATCATGTTCTATTTAAGCCTACAGTACCATGTTGGTGTATTTTAGCCTACAGTTTTGAGTATCCTAAAGTATTGTGTATTTTAGCCTACAGTACCATGTTGGTGTATTTCAGCCTACATTTCCACCTTGGTGCATTTAAGCCTGCAGAACCATGTTGTACTTTAGCCTACAGTACCATGTTTTACCATGTTGTATGTAAGCCTACTGTAGCCCCCCTCAATCAAGCCCTTACTAATTGTTAGCCAACATTTCCTTCTTTGGTGCATTTTAGCCTACAGTACCATGCTGAGAGGAACTTCAGCAAACATGCTTGTCATAAAAAGTTCCTGGAGCTGTTTACACTGCTTATCAAGCTTCGACTTTGCAACAGGTTGGTCCACCCGTTGAACTCCCACGTAGAACAATCTGTTCAATACAAGTGTTCGCAGATGTTAACTTTATAAATTTAGTCTCGCTCTAGGATAACTGGGCTTTATGCATGTGCGTTAAGTGTTGTCCCACTTTCTGCACAGGCTTTAAATCAGCAGTGTTGTTTTTTCATCATTTTGGAAATGAGGCTGGGTCCCTATGAATTGGGAAATATCGCGTTCTTTTGGCTAAATTTGGGAAATTAATGTTGTTGATTTTATGCTTAAAAATACTTTGAAATTGATAATAAAAGTGATTTCAAAATGATATTTTCTAAGGTTCAACTTCTAGAGCTGGATTTGGAGATAATTTTCATGTTTTTTGGAAACCTTCATTTGGGAATTTTCAGGTCCCATTTGGGAAAAATATATACTTTTTTCCATAGGGAATGGGTCACCCTACCGGACCCAAATTTGAACGGTAAAAACACACTGATCAGTGACAACAATTCCTGTCTACACTAGATTTTTCATCTAGTTTCAAATATTCCATAAAAGCTGAAAGTGTTTTCCCTGATTATCCTGAGGACACTTCACACACATGCATTAGGCCCGTGTTTTTAAGAGCTATTCTCAAATCTGTTTAAAACATATACCAGCTTACGGCAAACATGTTCACTGCCTTATATGTGTAACAAAGTTTAAATCCATAAAATAATTTGCTTTAAAATCATACAAATGTTCATTCCTTTATTTCAATTACTATTTAAAATAATATTTTAACGAGGTTTAACGCTTTCCCGCATAAGAAGGGAATTGAAAATGTGCAAACACCATAAAACCAGAACAGCCTACAAGTTACTCGCAGTCTGTTCAGGTTTTTATGCTGTTTGCTGCTCATCAGTATCTTAGGGTTGGAAATTAGCCTTTTAAACTTTAATTTAGTAAGAAAGGTCTTAAATTAAATTTAACTTTCTATCTGACTACAAATGTGTGAAAATGCATATCTAAGTGGTAAAGGGTTAAAAACGTATCTAAGTGGTAAAGGGTTTAATACATATCTAAGTGGTAAAGGGTTAAAAACGTATCTAAGTGGTAAAGGGTTAAATATGTATCTAAGTGGTAAAGGGTTAAATGATGCGCATGTTTTCAGTGCCTGGATGGAGGAATCTGTCCCGGACTCGGTTCTTCAGCTGCTGATGTGCCTGAGGATCATGCTCCGGGATCCGGTGTACCAGGCGCACTTCTTCACGCTCCGGGCTGAGGACCAGCTGTCCGGGTACATGGAACGGGCGACCGGGACATACCTGCAGTTTGGGGAGACTCACTGCATGGTGGACATACTCAAGGAAATGACCAGTAAGTGGAGTGGGTTAGTGAAATACATGAGTTATGCTCTGGGAAGATGTAGCTTATAGGGACCATTTCATGTTTTGGTAAATTGACAAAATTAAAAAAAGTTGTTTAAGATTCGCAAATTTTTGTTTTAGTTTTGATATTTGTGAGGAAACAGTAATACTGAACATTTAACATGCTCTAAAATAGCCATTATTTGCATCTTTTGACGATTTAAAAACCTGAAAATCATAAAGCGTTGCAACGGGAAACGATTGAATAATTTGGAGAGTTCTGTTGTTGTTGTTATATTTTGTGAAACTACTAGGATTGCTTATATAAAGTAAAAAATACATCCTTTATATCATGAGCACGGATGGTCGAGTGGTCTAAATGGTATATTTTTACTCCAGGGTCGTTCGAGCCCTGATGAGGGTTACTTTTTTTCTTTTTTTTAATTTTATTCTTGATTTTTTACTGGACCTTTTTAAATACAATGTTTACATTTATCTATATAATGCATTTAATGACAAATTTCAATACATGCCAAAATCTGTGAAAAGGCCCCTTTAATGCATGTGCGTAACGTCGCTGTCGTTCTCAAACCTTGTAGCTACATAATGCCAAGTTTTCAGGAGAGAGAAAAAAACGTCTCATTTTTAATCTGGCAGGACACTTTCTGCTTTGATTTTTGTTTAGAAGAGACTTTATTTAAACGCATTTTTGAAGCGAAAAGGTTTGTCGCGGATAAGCCTGTAAGCCTGGCGTATAAGCCTGTCCTGGGACAACTCTTCAGGCATGTGGGCCCATTTGTCCCGGAGCAAGGCTCAAATATTCAGGGTTTTCATGCATTGTAGTTGCGTTCTGAGAAAACTGGGTTTAATGCATGTGCGTGAAGTGTCGTCCCAGATTAGCCTGTGCAGTCCGCACAGGCTAATCAGGGACGACACTTTCCGCTTTAATGGTATTTTTCGTTTAAAGGAAGTCCTTTTTACCGAAAATCTTGTTTAGGCGAAAAGTGTCGTCCCTGATTAGCTTGTGCGGACTGCACAGGCAAATTTGGGACGACACTTTTCGCACATGCATAATCCCCAATTTTCTCAGAACAAAACACATTTTATTGCCGTGTTGGTCAGTCCTATAGACACATTTTTAGCTCGGCTGTTTTCGAAGAAAACCCGAAGTATTGTCATAGCCAGCTCGTCCGCCGAAGGCGTTGTGCTAAAACCTTAACATTGGCTCTAAAATTACAGGGCTCACCTACAACTTTGAAACTTCATATGTAGCTGCACCTTGATGAGTTCTACAAGACACATACATTGTGGGGTCACTAGGTCAAAAGTCAAGGTCACTGTGACCTCTACAATTGTTTATTAATTTTAAACTTCAACCGCAGCTGAGCGCTGGCACCCGCTATGCGTTGCTCTTGTTAGGTATTATGCCATTGTGTGGTTATCATTTCTGTGTGTCTTTTTTCACCATTTTGGGAATGGGGTCGGGTCCCTTTGGATTGGGAAAATTTGCATCGTTTTGACTAAAATTGGGAAATTAGTGTTGTTGTTGTTTTGCTAAAAAAGGATTCAATATTGAGAATACATTTTTTTTTCAGTATTATATTAACTGGTTGAACTTAATTTATATGGATAGGAAATGAACAAAATATTGAGATCTAAAAAATAAATATAATTATTAATTTTTTTTTTAAACCTTCCATGGGAAAATTTTTAGTTCCCATTTTGAAAAAATATGTCCTTTTTCCGATTGGGAATGGGGCCCTTTACCAGACTCAATTATGAATGAAAGAAAACACTGCATTCATGCCCATCCCTGTACTCGTACATGAATATGAGTCTTGCTTTGGGAAAACAGGCCTTAATGCATTGTTTAAAGTGTCGTGCCAGCTTTGAAGTCCCACAGGCTAACCAGACACAACACTAAAGTAGAGTAATCAGAAATTTCAATTGAAGCAGAATCATGCGTGTTCATGCAAGTAGTTTGCAATTTAATCATTATTGATTCCATCAAATTAACTGCCATGCATTATTTAAACAAGAATCTAACTCTCAAAAACACATTATATCATACAATATGTGTTGTTTGCATACTATTGCAAAACAATATATTCAAGGTTTTAAATAAATATGCAGCAAACAAATTACTATTGACTTCAATGTTTTGAACCCTGAAAATTTCATTTAACCATTACAATTTAAACAGGGATCATATTTTCCCGCAACATCAATCGGTCCGGATATAAATGGGGAAAAGTATCCGAAAATGTATATACGAAATCATGACAAATTACGTTAAAATATATACCATTGATTTTGCCATTCATGAAGGTGGTATAATACATGTAGAAGTAAAATTTCCTTAGGCATTTTTTTTAAAGGGAACCAGTTTTCTCAACTGGTTTTATCATTTGGTATTTCATTGTTGTTTCGTGTGCTGTTTTATCAGACTTTTTTCATCGTTGTCAATATTATTAATCTGTGTTAGCTATACCGATGTTTTTAATTGTTGTCGACTCGATAATAGCTTACAAACATGCACTGAACCAAACAGATGTCTGTGCGTAGGTTGGCTACTGACAACAACAACCAAATATTTAATAAATAATTTGTTCATGGCCGATAGTTTAGATGCGTAGGGATTTAATCACGAGAGCGAAGCATTTGAAACCACGCATCTAATTTTCCGGTCGTGAGTTATTCAACAACAAAGTATAAAGTACACGAATTATTTCGACTCTAACACGGTTTTACTAAAGATTTAATTCAATGTATATTATTTTTCTTGTGTACTATTTTATGTGAAGTTCCGCCCATAAAAATAACTTTCGGCTGTTCTGTCGATCAGATCCGCGACTTTCATTCATAATTATATTACCGGATTATTATGCTGGTGAAAAATGTATCGGCATGTTTTGTTTAGTAACAGCGCGTGCATTCAGACGCGTCTTTTCGGATGCGTCTTTAAGGTAGCGCACCTCTAATGATTTCCCGCGATTTCTTCGAAGGTTGAAGAGCCTACTATTAGGTGCCGTAGCCTAGTGGTTAAGGCGATAGACTAGAAATCTTTTGGGATATTTCCGCGCAGGTTCGAATCCTGCCGACGACGTATACTTTTTTGCCACGTGTCTTATTTATTTTCTAACGTAATTTGATTTAATATGGCATATAAGCTATATTTATTGTTTAATATGTTGCAATTTTTATGCACATTCTTCAATTATTAAAATTATAACAACGTTATGGCGAAATTGGGTGATTTACTGTTGAAAATACGAACCATGCATGTTGCATTTTTATTTCAAAAAGTAAACGGTAAATCTGTCTATTTCTTGGTATTTTTGCTGTAAATAGTGTTTCTATAAAAACTAAGTTTAAAATATGACTTTAATGATACTATTTTGAATTTTATGACACTTTGTTTTTAACCGACCCAATTTTTACTTGGCTGAAATCACTTACATTTCATGGCGCTCTTCCATAGATAAAAATTTGTAAAAAATAAATGTCTGTAAAAGAATACTTATTTCATCTTGTTTAAACTTTAAACACCTTTACAGCATCTGTACACACCAACTGCATGCCCATATTTGGAAATTTGAATGAATTATGGAACTTTTATATACCCCAGGGGTGAAAATAAACTGGACAAAAGCCGAGCGTGGGGGTGGTTTTGAAAAAATCGGTATATTTTTTTAAAAAGCATGGAAAGCCTACCTACAAATTTGCATGTAGTTCAGTGAAATGATGCTGATTAAGAAAATAATTAATTAGATTATATTTGGATATGTGCCCATTAGAGGTGCGCTACCTTAATCCGCTGTTCACAAGTTTTTGATTCTTGGTCTGACGCGCAATAAACCGGTCCTGACCGGTTTAGAGACTGCAGCGAATGGTTTATCACACCTAATCGAGATAAGAATGTCATAAGGGTGTGTTAGCATGTACACTGTGTAATCGATTTCATGACATGAATAGCAAACAGAATCGGACCGACTGTTTGGGATTTTCAATCGGTCTTTCATGACCCCAATCGGTCTAGGACCGACAAAACCGAAAAAAATATGATCCCTGAATTTAAAGCACTGGGATTATTTGACTTAGGATTTTCAAAATCTATTGAAAACCCTGATAATGATTTTACTTTATTAAAAACTATTCAAATCTTGAAATGATGCTCTTTTTTTATCTTGAAAATCAGAAGAAGGGCTGATAGGGGCTTATTCTCTTTCAGATATTTTCCAGAAATAAAAATATATTAAATTTTACACAAGGGGGTGTAACTAGGAACAATCAGTAACAATGCACATTTTAAATTGTCACCCTGTATCAGACTTTTTTTTTCAAATTGAAAACCTGGTTTTGTGACAATTATGTTCCTTGTTTTTCAGATATTTTCCAGAAGTTATCTTCCATTGTGGAGCAGCAGCAGAGAGTGATTGCATGTGGTGCCCACAGGGTAAACTTTCCCCTTTATGCCTAGTGGACTCTCCCATCCTTCTAAATTGGATGAATTTATTTCCAAAATTAGGGATGTCTAGTATATTTATTTCTATTTTTAGAATATTTCTTACAGAAATTCCTTTAAGCAAACAGCGCAGACACTGATGAGATGCCGCATCATGCAGCGTCTCATCTTGGTCTACTCTGTTTGCCAAGGCATTTCCCTCATAGTTCATATGAGCAGTGCTCTGCTAAAACGGGGCTAGATGCATATGAGTTAACCCTTTGCATGCTGGGAAATTTGTCGTCTGCTAAAATGTCGTCTGCTGAATTTCTAAAATTAGCATTTTCTTCGATTTTTTTCAAAGAATTTTATCAGAATAGCAAACAGTTTGGTTCCTGATGAGACGCCACATTCTGTGGCGTCTCATCTGGATCCAAACTGTTTGCAAAGGCCTTCAAAATTCGGTTCCCGCACTGAAAGGGTAAAGTATTGTCCTAGATTAGCATTTACATTTTGCACAGGCTAATCAGGGATGACACTTTCCATCTAAATTGTATTGTGGCTATGAAGAAATGAACCTTTAAACGAAAATTAACATAAAATTGTAAAGCATGCCGACTACACAGGCTAATTTGGGTCACTTTACACTCATACATTAAGCCCAGTTTTCCTAGAACATGATTCAATTATTGATATGGTTGTATATTCAGGGCTTAACATTTAAGGTACTGGGACAACCAAATTTTGGTTTGGCTGTTCATGGCACTGGTGTTACATCAGTTTAACTTAATGTGAACAGTTTGAATGTTCATGGCACTGGTGTTACAACAGTTTAACTTAATGTAAACAATTTGGCTGTTCCAGGCACTGGTGTTACAACAGTTGAACTTAATGTGCACAGTTTGGCTGTTCCAGGCACTTGTGTTACATCAGTTGAACTTATTGTGAACAATTCCGCTGTTCCAGGCACTGGTGTTTCATCAGTTGAACTTAATGTGAACAGTTTGGTTGTTCCAGGCACTGGTGTTACATCAGTTGAACCTTATGTGAACAGTTTGGCTGTTCCAGGCACTGACGTTACATCAGTTTAACTTATTAGAACAATTAACTGTTGCAGGCATTGGTGTTACTGCTGACGTCAGGTGATGTTTTGCTTCTACACTGCGCTCTGGCCACGCTTGTTTGTTTAGCACAATGGTAAGGGCGTGATTTATAAGTCATACTGAGATTGAAAATTTACTATGAATGTTATGTAACAAACATTTTAAAACTTTTAAATCCTAAATACAATTTAAGTTGTTGAGTGCAAAGTCACCTTATTAAGAGTATGCTATCTGTTTTAATGTTCGAGTATTTTGTTTGCTTCTGAACAGTATAGGTTGGAAATAAAGCCTTTAAAACTTGAATCTAATACAAAAGGCCTTAATTAAATAAAGACTCTAAGGGACTTTATACGCGTCTACTTTCTAATTGCATGTCTGAGCAGTAACCGGTTAAGATATTGTAAACTGTTATTTTTGTAGCCAGAGGACCTGTGAACAGCTTGTGGACATGAACTGTATTGAACAGCTCCTGATCATTGTGCAAGGCTACGACAATGTCTCAAAAAAGTAAGTCTCTCTTGTTTGTACTGTAATTTCATAGATATTTGTTGGTGTAACATTTCGCAGTGTTTGTCTCAAAAAAGTAAGTTCCTCTTGTTTACTGTAAATTCATGGATATTTGTTGGCGTAACATTTCGCAGTTTTTGTCTCAAAAAAGTGAGTCAGTCTCTTGTTTGTACTGTAAATTCATGTTAATTTGTTGGCAATACTTTTCGCATTTTTGTCTCAAAAAGTAAGTCTCTCTTGTTCGTACTGTAAATTTGTGTATATTTGTTGGCATAACATTTTGCGGTTTTTTTTGAAAAAATGACTTAACTGTAGACACACACATTTGTGGTCTTCTGATTTGGAAAGAAAGGGATTTTTGGTTGTGTTTGTGTTAAATTTGTGGATTGGTCAACCCACTAAATCTATGAAAATAAATGTTCTAAGAATAATAAAGATTTTACAGTAACAGTTGTTTTGTTGTGTTTTTGTTTGTGTAGTATTGCAGCAACCAATGTAACCACCGTTGATCTAGTTTATGTTGTCAATCAGTTGGTTTCACTTTTCATATGTTATTATGGTCAACATTCCTTTAACCATTAATAGATTATTATTTCATGCCTATTTAATAAAGACCATACTTTTCATCACCATGTTCAATAAGTATTTATTATTTGTAGCTATTAAGGTCTTATGTATGTTGGTTGGCTATTTACTTATGTATTTACCAATAAATTGACTGACTGACTTTTGACAAATGTACAACCTAACAAACAAAAACAATTTACTCATTATGAGCCTGCGGAAGAAAGAATAAGTTCCCTCAAGATGCTTTTTCAAATGCTTTTTTACAAATCACTTGCTGTCGTTGCTAGGCAAGCCACGCGGTTGCTAGGCCAGCTGTGCCAAGATGTTCGCACGGCAACGGCCCTCAAGCTTCACGATGGTGTCCCGATACTGCTGAGTCAGCTGGTGTCGGACAGCGCCAGTCTTCTGCACCAGGTATGGGATGGAACTTAGTGGAGTCGTGTTTTGAGAAAACTGGACTTAATGTAAGTACGTAAATTGTTATCCCAGATTAGCCTGTGCAGTCTGCACAGGCTAATCAGGGACAACACTTTCCGCTTTTATGGTATTTTTTTGTTTAAAGAAAGTCCCTTCTACACGAAAATCCAGTTAAGGCGAAAAGTGTTGTCCCTGATTAGCCTGTGCGTACTGCACAGGCTAATCTGGGACGACACTTTACGTACATGCATTACACCAAGTTTTCTCAGAACACCAATTAGTGGTTACCCTTGCGTCCAAGGTCGGTAGATTTATGTCCAGGCAAGTCAATGGCAAAATTTGGTTGTCCGTCCAGTTCACCAGCTTTTAAACAAGCAAAATCATTGAATTGATATCCCCCACCAATTTCAAAATGTTGTGACGGACAGACAAAATAACAAATGGAATGACAGACAACACCAATTCTATATTCATTTGCCTTTGGAAGGGGATAAAAAAGCTTGAAATAGTTTTCCCACATTTTATCATTTTATTTTTAAAAGCAAGAAGATTTAGACTTATAAATGGACATCATGCAGTGAGTCATGATATTCTTCAATTGAACCGCGCTCTGTGAAAAGGGGGTTTATTGCATGAGCCAAAAGTGTCGTCCCAGTTAAGTTTTCACAGTGATCACTGCAGAGGCTAATCTCATTCAACACTTTCTGCACAAGCATTAATCAGGACAAGGCACAATTAGATAATAATGATATGTAGTGGGTTCTGGGCTACCTACTCTTTGCTAGAGCTACCAAAGCACTAAGAGATGTTTGCATGTCTTGGCAACCTTCAGTAAAGTATATATTTCTATCCTTATAGGTAGTGAGGTGCATCTGCAGCCTGTGTGTCGACTCTGAGATCAGCAAGAACGTGAGGCAGATGGGTGGGATACCCCTCCTCCTGTCCATTCTCAAGTGAGTGCAGACAACAGATTAGCCTGTGCAGTCTGCATAGACTTATCAGGGACAACACTTTCCGCTTTTATGATATTTGTTGTTAATGTGAGGCAGATGGTAGGGAAATGTCCATACTCAAGTGAGTGCAATTTTATTGTTTTTTTTCACCATTTTGGCAATGAGACCAAGGCCCTTTGGATGGGAAAAATTGCTTCATTTTGAATAAAATTGAGAATATTTTTTTTTAAATAACTTTAAAATTGGGAAGAGTGTTTTCAATATTATATTGACTAAGGCTTAACTTATAGCTATGAAGATGAACAAAATATAAATAAGAGGTACTTTTTAGAAACCGTCAATTGGGAATTGAAGGCTCTCCTTTGGGAAAAATCAGGCTCAATTTTGTAACCAAATTTGACAAAAAACAAGTGAGTGTCACAAGTATTGAGACACACAATCGGGGCATTTTTTCTTTCCTCAGCATGGACCCCATACACACAAAGGCCCTTTTCTCCTAAGAAAATTACTTTTAATGTATAGTAGTAGTTAACAACAGACAAAGCATATAAGTTAGTGAAGTGTCTTGTAAACTTTACAATTTTACGAAGTTGTGTGTTGAAAAAAACATACAAAGTACATAAAAAGGAAAAAAAAAGCATCTTCCCGTGTGAAAAGACAACAAATAATGTTTACATTGTAATAACGCTTGATTGGTCATTGTCGGCTCAGGTATCACCCCGGGCACTCCAAAGTAACAAAAAATCAACAAATTTAATGTCCCATAAATAACAACGATTTTACAGTATTTGTTTTGGCTGATGTTGCAGTGACCGGACTTTCATCTCGGAGCAGACAGAAACCAGCGGTACGGGCAGCGCTGGGTTACATCAGAGGACAGGAGTGCCTGACCAGGTCTGACAAATGTATTAAGCCCTGATTTCCCATACTCACATGTAATAAGCCCTGATTTCCCATACTCATATGTATTTAGCCCTGATTTCCCATACTCATATGTATTAAGCCCTTATTTCCCATACTCACATGTTTTAAGCCCTGATTTCCCATACTCATATGTATTAAGCCCTGATTTCCCATACTCATATGTATTAAGCCCTGATTTCCCATACTCACATGTATTAAGCCCTGATTTCCCAGAACATGGATCATTTACATGAAATTCTTAATGATATTAATTGATCGTTCTTCGAACAAAAACACAAGTATCCCTTTTAAACAATCATTTCTATAGATGTATTCTTGTATTTATTTATGAGTAAAGTATATGTCACACAACCCAAAATTGATTATTTTATCTTTTCTATATTTCAGGATTTTAGTGAGACACAGTACAAGTTGAAACAAGGTAGATGTTTTCCCGTAATTATGTCAGTCCTTCAGTACATTTTAATTGTTAGTTAATTTTAATGGTTTGGTTATTTGAGTGTTAATGTCCCCCCCACCCCCTAGATAAGTAAATGGCAGGTGAAGACTCGTTTCATTTTAGCCTGCAGCAATGTCCTTTCTATGCCTATTCCAGCCTACTGCAATGTCCTTTCTATGCCCATTCAAGCCTACTGCAATGTCCCTTCTATGCCTATGCCAGCCTGCTGCAATGTCCTTTCTATGCCCATTCAAGCCTGCTGAAATGCTCTTTCTATGCCCATTTAAGCCTGCCGCAATGTCCTTTTTATGCCCATTCCAGCGTGCTGTAATGCCCTTTCTAAGCCCATTCCAGCCTGCTCCAATGTCCTTTCTATGTCCATTCCAGCCTGCTGCAATGTCCTTTCTATGCCCATTCCAACCTGCTGCAATGTCTTTTCTATGCCCATTTCAGCCTGCTGCAATGTCCTTTCTATGCCCATTCCAGCCTGCTGCAATGTCCTTTCTATGCCCATTCCAGCCTGCTGCAATGTCCTTTCTATGCCCAGTTCAGCCTGCTGCAATGTCCTTTCTATGTTCATTCCAGCCTGTTGCAATGTCCTTTCTATGCCCATTCCAGCCTGCTGCAATGCCCTGTGTCAGCTGGTATTGAGTGACACCAACGCTCAACAGATAGCGGAGGCCAATGGCGTGTACAGTCTGGGTCAGCTGATCTTGCCACCATCAGAGGGAGCTGTGTCCGCCCGGGAACGCAAGGCTGCAGCACAGCTACAGGTAGGCGCATTTGAAACAAGCCTCGGCCAGGGAAATTTGGGCTTAATTCATTGGCCCAAAGTGTTGTTGCAGATGGTATATATAGGCTTATCAGGAACGACACCTTCCTCTTTTATTGCATTTTTTGTTTAAAGAAAGTGTTTCTTAACAAAAATCCAGTTAAAGGGTAATTCACTTTAATCTGGGCTAACTTTATAGAGGTCAATATTCTGGACCATACTTCACTATTAACTGTGCTTACTTAACAAAGGTATCTGTGCTAAGTTTACAGAGGTCAATATTCTGGACCATACTTCACTATTAACTGAGCTTACTTAACAAAGGTATCTGTGCTAAGTTTACAGAGGTCAACATTCTGGACCATAATTCACTATTAACTGTGCTTACTTAACAAAGGTATCTGTGCTAAGTTTACAGAGGTCAATATTCTGGACCATACTTCACTATTAACTGTGCTTACTTAACAAAGGTATCTGTGCTAAGTTTACAGAGGTCAACATTCTGGACCATAATTCACTATTAACTGTGCTTACTTAACAAAGGTATCTGTGCTAAGTTTACAGAGGTCAACATTCTGGACCATAATTCACTATTAACAGTGCTTACTTAACAAAGGTTTCTGTGCTAAGTTTACAGTGGTCAACATTCAGGACCATAATTCGCTATTAACAGTGCTTACTTAACAAAGGTATCTGTGCTAAGTTTACAGAGGTCAACATTCTGGACCATAATTCACTATTAACTGTGCTTACTTAACAAAGGTATCTGAGCTAAGTTTACAGTGGTCAATATTCTGGACCATAATTCACTATTAACTGTGCTTACTTAACAAAGGTATCTGTGCTAAGTTTACAGAGGTCAACATTCTGGACCATAATTCACTATTAACAGTGCTTACTTAACAAAGGTATCTGTGCTAAGTTTACAGTGGTCAATATTCTGGACCATAATTCACTATTAACTGTGCTTACTTAACAAAGGTATCTGTGCTAAGTTTACAGAGGTCAATATTCTGGACCATACTTCACTATTAACTGTGCTTACTTAACAAAGGTATCTGTGCTAAGTTTACAGAGGTCAACATTCAGGACCATACTTCACTATTAACTGTGCTTACTTAACAAAGGTATCTGTGCTAAGTTTACAGTGGTCAACATTCAGGACCATAATTCACTATTAACTGTGCTTACTTAACAAAGGTATCTGTGCTAAGTTTACAGAGGTCAATATTCTGGACCATACTTCACTATTAACTGTGCTTACTTAACAAAGGTATCTGTGCTAAGTTTACAGAGGTCAATATTCTGGACCATACTTCACTATTAACTGTGCTTACTTAACAAAGGTATCTGTGCTAAGTTTACAGAGGTCAACAGTCTGGACCATACTTCACTATTAACTGTGCTTACTTAACAAAGGTATCTGTGCTAAGTTTACAGAGGTCAACATTCTGGACCATACTTCACTATTAACTGTGCTTACTTAACAAAGGTATCTGTGCTAAGTTTACAGAGGTCAATATTCTGGACCATACTTCACTATTAACTGTGTTTACTTAACAAAGGTATCTGTGCTAAGTTTACAGAGGTCAACAGTCTGGACCATACTTCACTATTAACTGTGCTTACTTAACAAAGGTATCTGTGCTAAGTTTACAGAGGTCAACATTCAGGACCATAATTCACTATTAACTGTGTTTACTTAACAAAGGTATCTGTGCTAAGTTTACAGAGGTCAACAGTCTGGACCATACTTCACTATTAACTGTGCTTACTTAACAAAGGTATCTGTGCTAAGTTTAAAGAGGTCAATATTCTGGACCATAATTCACTATTAACTGGGCTTACTTAACAAAGGTATCTGTGCTAAGTTTACAGAGGTCAACATTCTGGACCATACTTCACTATTAACTGTGCTTACTTAACAAAGGTATCTGTGCTAAGTTTACAGAGGTCAATATTCTGGACCATACTTCACTATTAACTGTGTTTACTTAACAAAGGTATCTGTGCTAAGTTTACAGAGGTCAACAGTCTGGACCATACTTCACTATTAACTGTGCTTACTTAACAAAGGTATCTGTGCTAAGTTTACAGAGGTCAACATTCAGGACCATAATTCACTATTAACTGTGTTTACTTAACAAAGGTATCTGTGCTAAGTTTACAGAGGTCAATATTCTGGACCATACTTCACTATTAACTGTGCTTACTTAACAAAGGTATCTGTGCTAAGTTTACAGAGGTCAATATTCTGGACCATAATTCACTATTAACTGTGCTTACTTAACAAAGGTATCTGTGCTAAGTTTACAGAGGTCAACATTCAGGACCATAATTCACTATTAACTGTGCTTACTTAACAAAGGTATCTGTGCTAAGTTTACAGAGGTCAATATTCTGGACCATACTTCACTATTAACTGTGCTTACTTAACAAAGGTATCTGTGCTAAGTTTACAGAGGTCAACATTCTGGACCATAATTCACTATTAACTGAGCTTACTTAACAAAGGTATCTGTGCTAAGTTTACAGAGGTCAATATTCTGGACCATACTTCACTATTAACTGTGCTTACTTAACAAAGGTATCTGTGCTAAGTTTACAGTGGTCAACATTCAGGACCATAATTCACTATTAACTGTGCTTACTTAACAAAGGTATCTGTGCTAAGTTTACAGAGGTCAACAGTCTGGACCATACTTCACTATTAACTGTGCTTACTTAACAAAGGTATCTGTGCTAAGTTTACAGAGGTCAACATTCAGGACCATAATTCACTATTAACTGTGCTTACTTAACAAAGGTATCTGTGCTAAGTTTACAGAGGTCAACATTCAGGACCATAATTCACTATTAACTGTGCTTACTTAACAAAGGTATCTGTGCTAAGTTTACAGAGGTCAATATTCTGGACCATACTTCACTATTAACTGTGCTTACTTAACAAAGGTATCTGTGCTAAGTTTACAGAGGTCAATATTCTGGACCATAATTCACTATTAACTGTGCTTACTTAACAAAGGTATCTGTGCTAAGTTTACAGAGGTCAATATTCTGGACCATACTTCACTATTAACTGTGCTTACTTAACAAAGGTATCTGTGCTAAGTTTACAGAGGTCAATATTCTGGACCATAATTCACTATTAACTGTGCTTACTAAACAAAGGTATCTGTGCTAAGTTTACAGAGGTCAACATTCAGGACCATAATTCACTATTAACTGTGCTTACTTAACAAAGGTATCTGTGCTAAGTTTACAGAGGTCAACATTCTGGACCATAATTCACTATTAACTGAGCTTACTTAACAAAGGTATCTGTGCTAAGTTTACAGTGGTCAATATTCTGGACCATACTTCACTATTAACAGTGCTTACTTAACAAAGGTATCTGTGCTAAGTTTACAGTGGTCAATATTCTGGACCATACTTCACTATTAACTGTGCTTACTTAACAAAGGTATCTGTGCTAAGTTTACAGAGGTCAACAGTCTGGACCATACTTCACTATTAACTGTGCTTACTTAACAAAGGTATCTGTGCTAAGTTTACAGTGGTCAATATTCTGGACCATAATTCACTATTAACTGTGCTTACTTAACAAAGGTATCTGTGCTAAGTTTACAGTGGTCAATATTCTGGACCATACTTCACTATTAACTGTGCTTACTTAACAAAGGTATCTGTGCTAAGTTTACAGAGGTCAACATTCAGGACCATAATTCACTATTAACTGTGCTTACTTAACAAAGGTATCTGTGCTAAGTTTACAGAGGTCAACATTCTGGACCATAATTCACTATTAACTGTGCTTACTTAACAAAGGTATCTGTGCTAAGTTTACAGTGGTCAACATTCTGGACCATAATTCACTATTAACTGTGCTTACTTAACAAAGGTATCTGTGCTAAGTTTACAGTGGTCAATATTCTGGACCATAATTCACTATTAACTGTGCTTACTTAACAAAGGTATCTGTGCTAAGTTTACAGTGGTCAATATTCTGGACCATAATTCACTATTAACTGTGCTTACTTAACAAAGGTATCTGTGCTAAGTTTACAGAGGTCAACATTCAGGACCATAATTCACTATTAACTGTGCTTACTTAACAAAGGTATCTGTGCTAAGTTTACAGAGGTCAACATTCTGGACCATAATTCACTATTAACTGAGCTTACTTAACAAAGGTATCTGTGCTAAGTTTACAGTGGTCAATATTCTGGACCATACTTCACTATTAACAGTGCTTACTTAACAAAGGTATCTGTGCTAAGTTTACAGTGGTCAATATTCTGGACCATACTTCACTATTAACTGTGCTTACTTAACAAAGGTATCTGTGCTAAGTTTACAGAGGTCAACATTCTGGACCATAATTCACTATTAACTGTGCTTACTTAACAAAGGTATCTGTGCTAAGTTTACAGTGGTCAATATTCTGGACCATACTTCACTATTAACTGTGCTTACTTAACAAAGGTATCTGTGCTAAGTTTACAGAGGTCAACATTCTGGACCATAATTCGCTATTAACAGTGCTTACTTAACAAAGGTATCTGTGCTAAGTTTACAGAGGTCAACATTCTGGACCATAATTCACTATTAACTGGGCTTACTTAACAAAGGTATCTGTGCTAAGTTTACAGAGGTCAACATTCTGGACCATAATTCACTATTAACTGAGCTTACTTAACAAAGGTATCTGTGCTAAGTTTACAGAGGTCAATATTCTGGACCATAATTCACTATTAACTGAGCTTACTTAACAAAGGTATCTGTGCTAAGTTTACAGAGGTCAATATTCTGGACCATACTTCACTATTAACTGTGCTTACTTAACAAAGGTATCTGTGCTAAGTTTACAGAGGTCAATATTCTGGACCATAATTCACTATTAACTGAGCTTACTTAACAAAGGTATCTGGGCTAAGTTTACAGAGGTCAATATTCTGGACCATAATTCACTATTAACTGAGCTTACTTAACAAAGGTATCTGGGCTAAGTTTACAGAGGTCAATATTCTGGACCATAATTCACTATTAACTGGGCTTACTTAACAAAGGTATCTGTGCTAAGTTTACAGAGGTCAACATTCAGGACCATAATTCACTATTAACAGTGCTTACTTAACAAAGGTATCTGTGCTTACTTTACAGAGGTCAGCATTCCGGACCCTCCGGTTCTTGTTCAGCATGGAGCGGAACCGCCGCCTCTTCAAGAAACTCTTCCCTGCCGAGCTGTACATATTATTCATAGACGTGGGTCATTACAACTGGGACATGGCAGCGTACAAACCCCTCGTACAGGCCATCAACGGTCTGTCCCCGGACCAGCTGAAATCCGTCCGGGATGGTGTTGGGGAGCTTAATCAGAACCGGACACCCACCCACTACATCCAGGACTATGCGGTTTTCGAGCACTTGGGACGAGGTGCTTTTGGAAGTGTGTATAAGGTTCGGAAGAAAGTTGGACAGACTTTCTTGGCATTGAAAGAGATTGACATGAAGAACCCAGCCTTTGGCAAGAGTTCCACAGAGAGAGACAAAAGCATGGGAGAGGCACTGAGTGAGCTGCAAATCATGAGGCAGGGCATTCGGCACCCCAACATTGTGCGCTACCACAAGACATTCGTGCAAGCTAGCACCCTGTTCATCATCATGGATCTCATCGAAGGTGCCCCCCTCAACGAGCACTTCAACTCCCTCCGCGAGAAGCAGTCAAGGTTTGCAGAGACCCGTATATGGCACATCCTCCTACAGATGCTTCAGGCTCTACGGTATCTCCACAAAGACAAGGGCATAGTGCATCGTGACCTCACCCCTAACAATATCATGCTGGCAGAGGACGACAAAGTTACAATCACTGATTTTGGCCTGGCTAAGGTGAAGGGCACAGACACCAGCAAGATGACGTCCCAGTGTGGTACCATCCTCTACTCAAGCCCAGAGATGGTGGAGGGGGCCCCGTACACAGAGAAGGTCGATGTGTGGGCACTTGGTTGTATCCTCTACCAGATGTGCGTCCTTGACCCTCCGTTCTACAACACCAACATGCTCAAACTTGTAACAGATATTGTACAAGGCATCTACAAGCCAGTACCAGATGGGCTGTATTCAGACAGATTAGTAAACCTAATCAAACGTTGTATCTGCCCGCGTGCAGACTTGCGTCCGGACACTGAGCAGCTTGCGGGCTCGCTGTCTGACGTCATCCTACGTCACATGGATGCCGTGCAGGCAGCCCAGGTCTCCCTGCAGAACAAACTTGACCGTGAACGGAGGAAAACTCAGAAGCATTTTGTGGAGTCAAATCAGTTAATGCAGGGTTACCACCGACTGTTTGCTTCGCCGTACCGGCCGTGTAATCTCGGAGACAGTCAAGGCCTCGGGACTTCGGGTTGCGACAGTCAGCAGTCGTCTGCACTCAATAGTCCAATGGAGAACGAGTCTGTCAGTTGGACGTCGGATGACGACTCTTGGCAGAGCAGCGAGTGTGACTCCCTGAGCCGGGAAAGCAGCGCTGGGAGCTCCAGGGGTGGAAGTCAGCGGCTCCACAGCCATCTTCCACCAGTGCCGACACCACATTCACTCTCACAGCAACTGGCAGTTGATATTCCTCAAATAGCTAAGGTCAGCAGGGACTCTGGTTTTGGATCATGCGACCCCTCGCCTGTGTCCCCGGATGCGCGCCGGTATTCACGATCTTACAGCACCCCGGGCAACAGTAGCGGGCCAAAGAAGAAAACGTTAAAAGCAAAAGAGCCGCAGACCCTGACGATATCCAATCGACGCGTGCGTCAGATCAACGACCCGATCACGCAGCTGCTGCACACGCTTCACAAGATTGTCTACATCTCCCAGCTGCCTCCCACACTGAGTCCAAATCCCCGCAGACGCGTCATTGAGAGGTTCAAGAGGGCACTGTTTGCACCAGGCAGCTCCTCTTTGCACCTGAAAGGAGAACTACATAAGCTGAACATCGGATCTCGAGAAGTGATCGATT
Source organism: Dreissena polymorpha (assembly GCF_020536995.1). NCBI lineage: Eukaryota > Metazoa > Mollusca > Bivalvia > Myida > Dreissenidae > Dreissena > Dreissena polymorpha. The sequence goes on along the minus strand of NC_068355.1, from coordinate 178,925,415 downwards.
TAAACGTGGGATCCCTCAGTGAAAGAATCAACTCGGCCGGTTCTGACTGGAGCCTAGGATCCGGTCTCAACGCTGGAACCAGCGACACAAGTCTGGGCTGCAGAAGCCGCGAGGGTAGCGGGAAGTTACGATCTCGGAGCTCATCACGACCTCGAGTCGGTTCAGCGGGGTCTGGGAGTTCAGACTCATCCCTAGGCTCGACTATTAAAGACACCCCGACCCCTCGATCTCTCAGCGATACTCTGGGCTCTACCATCAAAGGAACGCCGACCCCTCGATCTCTCAGCGATACTCTGACCACACGGGATCCACCGGATTCTCTGATCGTCGATGTGACCCACTTAGAACAGGAGGACAATGTGACCTACGAGCAGCTGCAGTCGATGATTGAGACGGTGTTGGTGGAGTGTGGGTACTACAGCGGCGGGAATGAATCTCGAAACGGGTCTAAGAAGGCAATGACCCCGGATGTTGCAAGGGCACGAATACAGTAATGAGAACTTAAAGACAAATTTAGATTGCATCTGAATTTTGGAGTTTTAATACAATGTGAAAATAGCCATGGCTCTTGTTTTGTGTTTGATACGATTGTGGGCCCATAGTAATTACTAACAATCAAAGATTGAAAGACGCTTTAATTTTTCAATTGAGTTTTATATATTTATTACCTGTTATTTATTTAATTTAAATATTATGTTTAGATTGTCTAACTCTATGGTACCCGTACATATCATGAATGTATTCCGATTGCAATACATGTATTACTTTTTTGTTTTCTGTTACCTTAGTTGAATAAGATAAAAAAAGTATTGCTTTATTTAATATTTACAGATATATACTTGTTGATTATAATAATATATAATAATGCTTACTTGTTATGCAAGTGAATTAAATTATTCACTCTTATGCACTCATGTGAAAATAAAATTGTTGTCATTAAGTGAATTGTTAACTTCGTCGTACATACCCCAGCAGGTCGTTTGTTACAAGGGTTTGCAGCAGTATCAGGCATTGACTGACATGAAACAGTTTAAATGGGCTCAGTTAACCCTTTCCCACTCAGAAGCAAAGTGAAAATGGGTGTAATGTGTAAACATCATAAAACCAGAACAGCCTGCGAGTAACTCGCAGTCTGTTCAGGTTTTATTATGTTTCCTGCTCATTAGTATCTTAGGGTTGGAAATGAAGCCTTTAAAACTTGAATCTAGTAAGAAAAGCATTTAATTAAATTTAACTTCTCTGTTTGCTGCTCATTAGTATCTAAGGGTTGGAAATGAAGCCTTTAAAACTTGAATCTAGTTAGAAAAGCATTTAATTAAATTAAACTTCCTCAGGGACTACAAATGAGTAAAAATACGATCAAAGTGGTAAAGGGTAAAGAATAAACTGCATTTGAAGAATTGAGATGAGCTTGAGTGGAACCTCCTGTTCTTGTTCCCACTCTACCCCCAACCCCGTATTTTTTTTAATGAACAGCTAAACACCTTTCAAACTCTGGTCAGTCTTGGTCTTTTGGTGTACTATATCCATTTTTACATTCCTCAAAGTATTTAGAAGGATAAAACATATCCATTATGACATTGATCACAGTTTATACAAGGAGATACCAATTCAGTATGGCATTTTCTTCAAATTTTATAGGAGGAGATCGGATATCCATTACTAAATCGTCTCAACATTTATACAAGGGGATATCATATCAATTATTACGTTGCAAAAATAAGACAAGGATCAATCTGTGCAATATTTAATTGAGTTCAATGAAACTTTTAAAATCAACATGACCGTACATATAAATGTAGATATGATATAAATGTGAAACAAGAGATGTGTTTGTCAGAAACACAATACCCCCTATTGCACCGCTTTGAAATAAAATTTCAATATATCATTTGGCAGGTTTAGAAATTATCTCCCCTTTAAAGCTTATTACTTCCCTTGGATTGTTTTTTTTTACTTTTGACCTTGACCTTTCACCACTCAAAATGTGCAGCTTCATGAGATACACATGCATGCCAAATATCAAGTTGCTATCTTCAATATTCAAAAAGTTATTACAAAACTTTTAAAACTTAACAAAGGTTAAAGTTTTGGGAAAAACACAATGAACGGATGACAGGCCAAAAACAATATGCCCCCCGATCTTTTGATCCGGGGGCATAAAAAATGAAATAATCATATAATGTTTTTGACAACACAATTGAATCATTTCTATTAGATATACACTTGAAGATTTTACTGCATTTATTTTTTCAAATAATGAACATTTGAACATAATATTAAAACAGTACAAGTCAGGACTAGGCAAACATTTTGGTTGAACGATTCAGGTAACTTTGTTCTGTTTTGCCATTATAGATACATCACAAAAGCCTATTCTAGTTTGGCAAATACAAGTTTTATTGCATCCATTCTACTGCACATTCAACTCAAACCTTTATCACAGCTACTTAAACATGGAATAAATTAACCAGTATATTCATAGTTCAACAAGTATGAATTCAGAATTTCGCAACTGAGTAAATACAAAGACATACATGCCATAAATTGTCACACCAATAAAGAGCTTTTTATACAGATTTTGAAGACGTTATATTGGGCCATTTTTTGTGCACTATTTTATTCAACAAAGTAATAATTTTTCAAATGATATTATTTATAAAAAAAGTAAGGTTCGCAAATTTAAAGCAGTGATGCTAAGTTCCCAATTTCAAATCAGTTCTCCAGCTAGGATTTGAAAAGGGAAGTGGGGCCTATTTTGTCAAAGGGGCACTTTCAAGCGCGCAGTATTTTGTAAAAAGGCACTTTCGAGCGCACGGTTGTATCTGGAATGCTCCCTGTTGCATTTAAATTTTTATATTATTAATAATTGTTAGAATATATTACCTCCATTATTATTAAACCATGCAAATAAAATGTGTATAATCAGGAATTAATTAATGTGACTCTATGTATCTCAATGTAATATGAGATTTTTAAATTAAGACATGTCTAAACAGAATATTTATTTTTTTAAATAAATAAAAGGGCAGGGCTAGGCGTCGGGAGGGCAGGGCAGAGCTTCGGAAGGGCAGGGCTAGGCGTCGGGAAGGCAGGGCAGAGCTTCGGAAGGGCAGGGCAGAGCTTCAGAAGGGCAGGTTAGAGCTTCGGAAGGGCAGGGCAGAACTTCGGAAGGGCAGGGCTGACGTCCGGAGGGCAGAGCTTCGGAAGGGCGGGGCGTCGGGAGGGCAGGGCAGAGCTTCGGAAGGGCGGGGCGTCAGGAGGGCAGGGCAGAGCTTTGGAAGGGCAGGGCTGGGCGTCGGGAGGGCAGAGCTTCGGGAGGGCAGGGCTGGGCGTCGGGAGGGCAGAGCTTCGGGAGGGAAGGGCGGGGCGCCCTTCCATTCAGGCCTAGCTGGAGCATTGTAAAATATTTAGGTCAACTTCCAAAAATGATTTTTAATAAAGCCCTCATAAGTTGGTATGAGGGCTTTATTAAAAATCAATATCTGTTACAATAATTACTATTATATCTGCGTCAAAACCTTGAAATGATATTTAATGGACGGCTTAAAGTTCATGAAATGTTTGTACTCCTGGACATCTGCTCCGAAGCGTTTCAAGCGCTGTACAAACTCCCGTTCCTCGATATCGATCCACGGTCGATTTGAATCCATGATCTGATAGGGTGTCACGTGGACCAATAGACGCACTCCAAGGTTAACAATATTCTGCAGCACATCATAGTCTGTGATATAAGCATCCTTCCGTCCTATGTGTCCGCCATCAATCCAATAGATAGCTTCCAGTCTAGACAGAAACTCTGCCACGTCTGTATTTTCCTTTAAGCCACCCAGTTCAAACATAAGCTGGTTTAACACCACACAACCTTTACTGAAACCTACAAGAGATATGGGCACTTTTTCAACTAAACTTGGCTCTGTTGACACTGACTGAGAACAATTGAGTCCTACGCAAGTTAAAGGAACATTGTCACCGTCATGTGCTACACATTGGTCTGTTGAATCAGACAGAGAGCTGGCTTTTTCTGACTTTTGAACAGTATCCACTTCGTTTTCAACACTCCTCACTTTGTTTTCAGCAGTCCTCACTTCATTTTCAACAGTCCTCACTGCGTTCTCATAAAGCTGAGCAAGATGTATCAATGCACCAAAATTATTGCTGAATTCCGGTCGCCCATCTTCATCAAAGCTGAGAAAGTTGCGGAAGATGCTGAACGTGTTGAGCAGCATCTCCGAGGGTCTCACCACAAACACGGTGGAGCCAGGGAGGCGTGTGTGTAGAATCCTGGCCACTGTCTCTAGATCCCAGGACGCGTACTCTGGGTTGTAAATGGACATGTTCTCCTTAAAGTCCTGAAAAATAAAATAGCCAAATCTTGCGTACTCTGGTTTGTAGATGGACATATGGACATGTTCTCCTTAAAGTCCTGAAAAATAAAATAGCCAAATCTGGCATACTCTGGTTTGTAGATGGACATGTTCTCCTTAAAGTCCTGAAAATTGAAATAGCCAAAACGCCCAATTGGTGCAAAAAGGTTCCATGTGCCTTCTAATTTCACTGCCACATGGTACCTTTTTGCACCAATGGAACAAAATAGGCGTGTATTCATGTATTATCTCTTTTATATATGAACTTAAAAGTGTACAATGATGAACTGATTTTTTGTAAATAATTTTTTGAATCACTAACAATGAGCCATTATTTTAACTTTAGTAAATTAATGTTAATACATTTCAATTTGATACTGAAAGATGATAATTATGCATGGGACATCAAATTTAGTTCATTTTGTGGCTTGACTTATCCACATATTTAATACAAACACAAAATGACCAACATAAATTCTTCAATTTTTCACCAAGATATTAAATCCATGAATTTACATGTCCACAAAAAAGTTACATAAAAAACATGAAATTTTATGCCGACAAATTTTAATGATTTATAGGTTATGTTGTCCGGATATAAAAATACTGAACAATTGTTTTTTTTCGTTCTAATTTGGGTGGATCCGGTAGGGGGACCCATTCCCAATAGAATCAAGAGCTGTCAGAGGACAGCGCGCTCGACTATTCTAGTGCTTGACAGTATAACGTAAGCCATCATGGGGAAATTGTTCATATTCAATAATTTATTGGAGGATCTTTCAAAAATAAAAAAAAGGAATTTTTTTAATATTTTTTTTTTGGGGGGGGGGGGGGTTGGGGGGTATAATGTGGGGTGTGGTAATTTATTAGATGTTTAAAAAAAAAAATTGGGGGGGTGGGAGGTGAGAGGGGGGTATAATGTGGGGTGGGGTAATTTATTAGATGATGTTTAAAAAAAAAAATTGGGGGGGGGTGAGGTTGGGGGGGGATTCTGGTAGGGGCGTGGGGTTTTGTTTGGGTGGAATCCATTGTGGTATTCAGGTAAGTGTTGTTTTGTCAAAGTAATAATAAAATGTGATCATAAATAAAGAAGTTATGGCAATTTAAGCAAAATGTTCAATTATCTAAGTGTAAAAGGGGCCATAATTATGTCAAAATGCTTGATACAGTGGTCTGCTCTTGTTTACAGGTTGGGTTCATGTTGCTAAACAAGTATGCAACATATAAAAGCAATATGTCAAAGGATATAGGAAATATTTGGGGTAGTATGCAAACTTAAACATAGATTTATCAATAATATGCATATTCTAATTATAAAAGGGGCAATAATTATGACAAAATGCTTGATAGAGTTGTCCGTTCTTATTTATAGGTTGGGGTGATGTTGGTTAACAAGTATGCAAAATATAAAAGCAATATGTCAAGGGACAATGAAAATAAATGGGGTAGTACGAAAACTTTAACATTTGCTGCATATTCTAAGTGGAAAAGAGGCCATAATTATGACAAAATGCTTGATAGAGTTGTCTGCTCTTGTTTATAGGTTGGGGTCATGTTGGTAAACAAGTATGCAAAATATGAAAGCAATACCGGTATGTCAAGGGAGAAAGAAAATATTTGGGGAAGTACGAAAACTTTAACATTTGCACGCAGACGCTATCGCAGACGCTAACGCCGATGCCGGGGTGAGTAGGATAGCTCCACTATATATATTTCATATATAATAGTCGAGCTAAAAAGTATACATTTTTCCCAAATAGGACCTACAAATTCCTAATTAAAGGTTTTCAAAAAAGATTTTTTTTTTAATAAGTCTATACATGTCAATTATCTCCAAATCCAGCTCTATAAGTTGAACCATAAAAAATATAATATTGAAATTACTTTTGCTGTCAATTTTAAAGTATTTGTAAGCATAAATCAACAACATCAATTTACTAATTGTAGACAAAAGAACGCGATATTTCTCAATCCAGAAGGACCCAGCCCCATTCCCAAAATGGTGAAAAAAACACTTGCACGTACTTGGACATCACCGCCAAAGTAGATGACGTGTCTTTTCTCTTGACTCGTATCAAGGCTCCTACACACCACTATATCATTAGCCTTGGACATGTGGCCTTGGACACAACACAAACGACTGATCTTGAAACCTGTCCTATCTTTTGATGCATCCATAGTAACAGGCACTGAAAGAAACAAATTAGTATAGTAATCCTATGTTGTAAATAGCCCTACTAAATACGAAATAAAATTCTCTTTGAACACAACCTGCCTCTACAAGCTTTTTTGAGTAAGAGTTTTGATAATGTAGAGGCCTTTTACAAAATATTGACATAAATGTGAACATAATTAATTTGAAAAAAAAAGAGCCAACAACAACCAATTTAGCGTTATATTTCAAAGGTACGTTTTAGTATATTTTCTGTAAACGGGGTACTATTAGTTACACCGTTAGTAACTGACGGTGTATGGGATAAACACCCTCACTAATTTTATACCATACTCGAGCTTCGCTCTCGTATGGTATGAAATTACTGAGGGTGTATATACCATACACTGTCAGTTACTAACGATGTAATGATTATATCTCAACCAACTACTCGATTACTCGGGTAGTATGAAAATTACTCGGGGTGTATGGAAAATACTCCATGGGTATGTGACTGCTCTAAGCCAATCGGATTAGGTCATTCTGTAGGAGATGAGATATATTTAAGTAACCTTAAAAGTACCTGGGGTACATTTAAATAGTACCCAAGCCGACAATAATCAATCGAGCTGAACTTGCGTCACCTGTTGCCATGTTGACAAAAGATCTCAGGTAATTTCAATGACAAGACATAAACCTAACAGAGAGAGGTCATTTGTGTTTGTACCTGATGTAAAATTTAAACTAACAACTATATCAGAAGAATTAATATAATGTGAATGAGTGTACAACAGACTAATTATAAATATGAAATCACAGTACAAAGTATATTCAGCGTAGTAAAATACCATTGAAGTAATGAAACATATGCAAAAAGTTTCACACGAGGAACTCGTGTAAATGTACATGTACTTCAACACATTTGCACTTAAAGGGAGTATGTTATTATTTTTTCAAAACTGATAAAGCGTTGATGAACCAAAAACTAGAATAACAATTCAGAAAAAGTAGTACCAAAAAAGAATTAAAACAAAAGTTTTCTTCAAATGCATTTTTTCTGCTCTTAATGTTCACAATACTATGTACTCTGTGGTTAAAACCCCATGAGTCTGAACACTTTGACATTCGTTTTAAAACAAATTCGAATAAAGGTGTCAGTACCTGCTTTCCCTTGCTGATTATGAATTTCACTCAAGTGAACAATATTTTGTTCATGGTATCATATAAAGATTTTAAATTAATTTAAGTTGATTATTTAAATTGTATTCCTCAGTTGTATTCATAATGTGAAAATACTGAGCTCAGGCCGGGAATTGAACCCACGACCTCCAGAGTGGTAGTCCGACACTTTAACCACGTCGCTAAAGAGCTAGCCCAACAGCAAGGCTGTTGGAAGTGACCTTATTTCACTACACTCCTCCCCCTTTTAATGTTTCACTACATTCATATGCTGATTGTTAGAATAAAATGCTGACATTGAAATATACTCAGTGACTCACTTTAATTTCATAAAATATAATACAATAAATTCTTAGCACATTTGAAAATACAAACAAGAGCACAGGCAGAAAAAACAAATAGGCGGGTATCTAAACCAAAACTTTTTTACCTTTAATACAAATTATGAAACAAATGACAAGACCTTGATTTAACCAACTGTGCTGACATGCTTATACTTCGAAAATAACCCTGTTAAGCCTATATAAAATACTCACAATTATGTGGTCAAGATGTATACATGCACAGAGCCAAACATATTTGATTTAAATGCAGACAAGTAGAATTAGGAATATACCGAATTGATGGACAGGTTCTCTCTCGACGCAGACAGACAGATAAACCGACGACAGAGAGGGATTTCAATATATTCTTAGAACATCTATGTTTTATCTTGATTCCTTATAAATTATCACCTTAAACTTGGAATATATATGAATCAATCTAAAAATTGCAATGTTACGAAGCTTTGAACTAGTTCGAATAATAAGAATCCGAAAAAGTATTTCTATCCGAAATGCTAACACTTCAAACAAAACTAAAATTAACAACTAAATGACGAGTGTCAAGCGGTAAAATTATAACTGCCACGAATAATAATTGTTTCTACACAAAATAAAATCCTTCTTTATGTAAATTGTTGTACCAAAATACTTAAAAACAAACTTACAACGCCCTCGAATTGTTGTTGTTGTTGTAATTTGTATGTTGTTTGCTGGATCATATCCGAGATGTTCCGATTGTCGTAGATAGAGGTGAAGGACCTTCAAGTTTAGCCAAGGTAAAGTCATGTTTGATACATTAATACGTTAAATACCCTTGGTTCCTCAAGTTGTGTTTACTTCATTTTCTTTGTTATATCTTCACACAGTGTTATATATCTGTAAACAGTAACAATTAGTTTATTTATTATCTCACAACTGCTGTTTACAAATGTGTGATAGTTGTCATAAAAATCATACAAACAGTCACAGTCATGCACATGTTTATTATTTTAGAAGTGACAATGGAAAACAAATAGTGATCTGTAACATGTTTTCTACTTTGAAGTCCCTAAAACAGTTGTTCTGACAAAGAAGGTCAACACATTTTTAGTGGATTTTAGATTTATGAACAAAGAATTTGATAACTATTTCATCAGTGATTTTTTTTTCCTTCTTTATAAAGTACCCGTAAAAGGGTTCCCAAATAGGGAAAAAAACTACCAAATTCCTATGTGCCATCCGAATAATTCCCAAACAGAAGGAAGATTTTATCAATTTTGTTCCGAAATTGCATTATCTGCAAGTGAACAAATAAAATGAGAACTGAAACTGAACATTTCAAGCTACATGAAAATGGCATGTAAATGGATATTAAAATTGGTTTGAACCACGCAATTAAAAAGACCCATAATTCCCTATCTGAAGATTTCACAACGCAAAGTTTCCCTATTTTTTTCCCAATTGGTACAGTACCGGTAAAATTGCTGTTCATGAAGTAACTGAATACATGTACAACAAAATTATTTTGAAACAATTAGCAATGGAATATATCAGGCTAGATTTACTTTGTTTCTGCTAAAACTTCTTTATATTTATTTTCTTATCAAATCCTGAAGTTGTGATACTTAAAGTTTGTATTCAGCAGCAGGTGTCACCAGTGTTGTTACTTCCATATACTGTAGTCGCTTTTATTATCATACAGTTTCCTCATATCGAGTGTCTCCTAGTATCAATCATTTTGTTTACATTAAGAACAAGGCTCTCCTGATGATGTCACACGCATGCCCTCCGAGTATTTTGTTTCACTAACATTACTATGCTTGAAAATAAGTACAAACAAAAAAGAGGAAAAACACGTATTTCAAAATCTTAAACTAAAATAATCCAAATTTATTCATCTTCCATACATTTTATTGCTCCTCTTCATTAAATTTCCACATATTTTGCAAAGTAAAACAGACGACTGCCAGGAACCTGTAGTCCTATACCAACAAAGGGATGTGCAACCTCACGATTTCCGATTAACACATGCACAAAAAACAGATGCGCGAGATTTTATATTCTTGATCGATTGAAGGAATATTGTATTGATAATGCGTCTCAATGACATCAATAGATTTATTTCGGAACTCACGCGCTGTGGGTTTTTCCGATTTCTGAGCGTGCGCGGGAGGTACAAACATTGTCATTAATACAGTAATGACCAGTAACGTCGATATCCGATTCGCTTCCCGTTTTAAGCTCCACTGGCCAGAGGCCAGCGAGGCTAATGTCATGGTCCTGTGTCCGTTGTGCGTGCGTCCGTGCGTGCATGCGTTAACTTTTCCTTAAAACATCTTCTTCTCCTAAACTACTGGTCCAATTCTGATGAAATTTCACAGGAATGTTCCATGGGTGAACTTCTTTCAAATTTGTTCAAATTATGCCCCTGGGGTCAAATTTGACCCTGCCCCGGGGTCACAAAAATGAAAATTTGCTTATATAAGGCCTATTTTGTGAAAACTTCCAAAATCTTCTCGTCCATAACCATTGGGCCTAGGTCTATCAAATTTGGTATGTAGAGACATCTAATAGTCCTCTACCAAATTTTTTCAAATTATGCCTCTGGGGTCAAATTTGACCCTGCCCCAGGGGTCACAAAATTGAACATATGCTTATATAAGGCCTATTTTGTGAAAACTTTCAAAATCTTCTCGTCCATAACCATTGGGCCTAGGGCTATCAAATTTGGTATGTAGAGACATCTAATAGTCCTCTACCAAATATTTTTGCAAATTATGCCCCTGGGGTCAAATTTGACCCTGCCTCGGGTGTCACAAAATTGAACATATGCTTATATAAGGCCTATTTTGTGAAAACTTTCAAAATCTTCTCATCCATAACCATTGGGCCTAGGGCTAATAAATTTAATATGTAGAGACATCTTTTAGTCCTCTACCAAGTTTGTTCAAATTATGCCCCTGGAGTCAAATTTGACCCTTCCCTGGGGGCCACAAAATCGATTATATGCTCATATAGTGCCTATTTTGTGAAAACTTAAACAATTCTCTTGTCCTTAACCATAAGGCAAAGGGCTACCAAATTTGGCATGTAGTGACATCTAACAGTTCTCTACCAAGTTTGTTCAAATTATGCCCCTGGGGTCAGATTTGACCCTGCCCGGGGGGTCGCAAAACTGAACATACGCTTATATGGGGCCTATTTTGTGAAAACTTCCAAAATCTTCTTGTCCATAACCATTGGGCCTAGGGCTACCAAATTTGGTATGTAGTGACATCTAATAAATCTCTACCAAATTTGTTCAAATAATGCCTCTGGGGTCAACTTTGACCCTGCCCTGGGGGGTCACAAAATTGAATAATTGAGCCCCCCCCCCCCCGCGCCCGCATACGGCCCCGGCCCGAGCACCCAACCGCTGGAGACCCCCGAGACAAGCACCCTCATCCACCCACTCGCTGCGCGCGACAACAAATCAGTCAGTGTGCAATTATCGGTTATCTTATCTACTGATAGCGAGAGGATTTGCTACGCATCACTGACCGCTGATGCAAGTCGCCTTGGTTTATTCCAGTTGAGGCATTGTGTACACGCCGGTCTTACCGACAATAGTGTAGTTGACGTAACCATCTATGTATAGAATTCCAGGCTCCCGACCTCGTTTACAGTTTTTCAATCGGCTCTTGTTATTTGTCAAGGCTGCCGGGAACCAATACAGCCATTGTTCACATGATGGTCATTTATTGTTATGCTTGACGATTTGTACAACTTAAAACAGTCCGAATCTCACTGCCAAATTTCAGTCATAATATATTTGAGTACTGAGCTTAACAAATATCACAAACAGAGAAACAGACTTACACATTACAAGTTTAATCTAAAAATGCAGTCAAGACCGTGGGAACATTCCATTAAAAGTCAATGAAGCCATTTAAACATAAGAATTACCGGCACGCGACACTCAGTTGGGAGAATTGCAATTTGGGTTATTTTAGAATGTACGGGTGTGTTACATCAATTTATGTATTTATAATCGAATAAAACACAACAAATCTTGAAATAATTAAGCTATGGCCGGCATAGAACATAAACATGTATTGTTGAAGAATCTCCCACGAAATGTTCGGGAGGGTTTTAAGAGCACAAGTTACTCTCTGTCGTTAGTCAAATTGCAAATTTAGACTGCTGCATAATGCGGAATTAATTGGGATAAATTGCCAATTTAAATGTGCATATGCGATAAAAATCAAATAGAAATAACCAAATGCTAAGCAGTGACTTATTGTGCGCAAAGGGGATAAAATATAGCATTACGAATATATACTTTTTGTATTGTTATTGTTATGCGTTTATTAAATCGCCATGAGACATTGTCCGGTCTTTTAATTATTGATTTCTGATTGGTACTGACATGAGCAGTAACTGATGAAACCTCTTCGGTACTGTCCGAAACCCGTACAATCTATGGATGTTGCTAATGTCCGTAATCTTGCTATTTTAAACTATCTATTAGCAAAGTAAAGCACTGTAATATTGTATTTAATAGCAATATGTCAACCAAATAATATATTGATTGCGTATTTGCTAGGTTACATGTTACTGGTTTTAATTTTCTGTCGTCAAACGATATGCATGTGCAGAAGACGTATATCGACATGTTTTCGGACAGTCGTTTTCGGATACGAATGGTTCGTCGATTTTAGTTATTTTTTTTAAACGTCCTTTATAACATTTTTATAGAATGACGAATAAACATGCAATGTTACGGATGGTCTGGTTGACAATATTTCGCAATGTACTAACCAGAAATTCCACCTAGAAAGACTAAAAAAGAACAATATGCTAGGGCTCTGCCCTATATTCCCTTTATCCTACATCCTCAGGCTCTTGGCTTAAGTAGTAATAACATATGAATGAAATGTGTATTTCGGCCAAATTAAACACACGTTTTACAGTTTTTAAGATAGCAATATCTCTTTAACATCATGGCAGTTTAAAATAAAATGTTTAGTTTTAGTTAGTGTTTCAGCATATTTTATTTCAGATATATGTATGGTTATTAATAATTATTGTAAAACATTAATATTAAAGTACCTTTACGCGTGTGATCAAAGGTCTGCTCACTTCTCCCCAATACCATTGAAAGGAGAAATCACTTCTCCCTAAAATTTTGGGCTAGGATGATCCCTGATATGTATCTTTTGATGATTTGAAAACCTCAAAATTATAAAGCGTTGCAACGCGAAACAATTGAATAATATGGAGAGTTCTGTTGTTGTCGTTTAAATTTACGAAATCACGCAGATTGCTTATATAAGGTATACAATACTTGACTTGTGTATACCCGGCAGAATAGCGGCGAGGGCTAATGCGTTATAACTTCAGACTAACTCCAGGACTCCGGGGGTCACTGGTTCGAGCCCTGGTACCGGCTACTTTTTTTTCCTTTTTTAAATTTTATTCTTGATTTTTTACTGGAGCTTTTAAGATCCAATGTTTACATTTATAAATATAAAGCATTTAATGACAAACTTCAAAATATGCCAAAATCTGTGAAAAGGCCCCTTTAAGAATTAAAACAAAGCCAATTAGGCTTCCAATTTTGTATCAAAATTAATTTGAGCCTACCTCTGTGAAAGGGGGTTTAATGCATGTGCGTAAAGTGTCGTCCCAGATTAGCCTTTGCCGTCTGTACAGGCTAATCAGGGACGACGCTTTCCATCTAAACATGATTTTTGCTAAGAAGAGACTTTCTTTAAATGAAAAATATCATGAAAGCGGAATATGTCATCCCTGATTAGCCTGTGTGGACTGCACAGGCTTATCTGGGACAACACTTTACAAACATGCATTTAAGGGCCTTTTCACAGCGCACAGCCCATTTAAATGATGCAATCATAAATTAAAGTTTCTTATACTTAATAATTTGTTAAAATGGATTAATAAAACTGCAAATTACATGTATGAGCAGTTGATAAAGCACAGTTTATTCCAAGATTGATGTCCTATTCCAACTTCAGAAAGTACCTAGTTTGTTTATAGCGGTTTTAAATACAAGCATTTCTTCAGATGTTGTCGCGGAGGATCATGTTCCTGCCCAACCTGGGTGCAGCCATCAGACATGTGCGGGCATTCTCCTGGCAGAGGAGTGGGGAGAACACAGAAATACTCTACAAAGTGGTCGGAGATACAGACACTGGTAGGGTCAACTTTTTATGTCCAAGGTAGGCTGGCATATGGGAAGCGGACAACGACAACGAGCGAGGCATGGTATTGTAATGCGCATGGGGGGGTTAGAGGGTTAGTGTTAGGGGTCGGGCTTGGGTAAGGGTAAGCCTTAACCCATACCTTAACCCTAACTCTAACCTAATCATTATAACCCAGGGTTATCTCCTCTATACCATGCCTCGCTTGTTGTAATTGTCCTCTTCCCATGGCATATAGCAGTTGAACTGTCTGTTGGTCCGTCAGTCTGTCCGTCCGTCCAAAAACTTTAACATTGCCCATAACTTTTGCAATATTGAAGATAGCAACTTGATATTTGGCATGCATATGTATCTCATGGTGCTGCACATTTTGAGTGGTGAAAGGTCAAGGTCATCCTTCATGGTCAAAGGTCAAATATATGGCTTCAAAGCAGCGCAGTAGGGGGCATTGTGTTTCTGACAAACACATCTCTTGTTATTGATAATTTCTAAAAATCTTCATTGTCAGGGTGAAGGATCACATGACTTTGTGGGGTTCCCCCTTTTAACTTTAATGGATGTATACACGACGGTAAGTGGTGATTTATTTCAAATAACTTTTTAAAATTATTTTTCATAAGAATTTCAACTAGTGCATAAAAGACAGATTTTTATGCTGCTTATGGCAATATGAATTACATCAGAATTACTTAATTTAATAAGCCTGTTTCTTTTTTAACAAATTTGGTATCTACTGCATTAATTGTACACAGTTATGCTTCATGCAACAATAAATTTTGTCAACGATTTCAGACATATTTAAGGCTTTATTTTAATACCTCAAGAGTTCAGCACAAACTGCAAGAGACACTTTCTTTTATGCACTAAGGATATTTGCAAATGTATTTCAATAACTTGAGATATTTGCAAAAATTAAGTTTTTAATGGTGTGTTTACATTCTGTCCACCCCATGTGTAAAACCCGGGAAACCCCGTTGATTCTGCACCCTAATTATTCGTGGGACATAAATTTTTGTTGATTTTGTGGGTCGACCGATCCATAAATTTAACACAAACACATTGTTAAATGACAGATAAAATTTCATCTTTTTTGTTCAAGATCAGAAATTCGCAAATTTACGGTTCCAAGAAAAAGAAATATAAAAATATGCAAAATTTCATTTCAACAAATGTTTTTCTACAGTCATTGAAGATGTGACTTCTTCACAGATTGTACATTCCACAATTATAAAAATATTGTGTAATAGATTCCAAAAAGAAAGTATACATGTACATTTAAATCAAACAAGCAAAAATGAATGTCATGTCAGAAAACAGGATTTATATATATATTTATTTAAGTCATTATGACATATTTCATGTCCAATTTGCAAGCAAATTGCTCAATCTCCTGATTGTAATAGGATTGTTAGTGATTTTTCAAATTTGGGTCCAGTAACTAAGGGTATGCATTCCCAATCGGAAAAAGTGTATATTTTTCCCAAATAAGACCTAAAAATTCCCAATTGAAGGTTTCCATAAAAAATGTAATCACATGCCATACCCTGTTTACCATGTAATTGTAACCATTACATGTATTTATCTTACACATATGTAATATACTTTTTAAGCGTTTTCATGGGCTTATTTTCGTTCAATTTACCAATCGCATTTTGTTATTTTGCTGAAATGACGTTGCAATGTCAAATGACGTCACGAAATGTGAACAACATTCGGTATTTAGCATTATGTTTGCGTAAATATTTATTTAATTTGCTAATTTAAAAGCATGTGATAAAAAAGATCTAACACTCGTCATTTCGTACCATATTTTATTAAACTTGTCCAGGAAATTCGTTAGTAAGTTTGCCAAAGGCTCACTTACTAACAAAATTCCTGAACTCGTTTAATAAAAATATGGTATGATATGACAACTCATGCCAGATCCTATATGTCGTAACATTTCATTCATCGTAAAACCTGCTCTTTGAGTGGAACCTTAGTAAATATTATATTGTTATCACTTGTATTCTCAATTTAAGTATTTGTTAGCAAAAACTCTTCAACTCTAATTTCCCAATGACACAATTTTTGCCAGCCCAAAGGGACCATGCCCCATTCCCAAAATGGTGGGAAAAAAATCATTGTTTATTTATTGAGTTTGATATAGTTAACAATTTCCCACTCAGATACTTAATTTGATGGGTTTGGAGTCCCTTAGAAAATCTATTTAGAATAAAAATTTCTTACTGGATTCAAGTTTAAAAAGCTTCTATTTATACCCTAAGACATGGATGAGCAGAAAACATTATAAAACCTGAACAGACTGCGAGTCACTCGCCCGTTGTTGTTTTTATGCTGGTTGCATGTAGCCATTTTCACTAAGCATCTGAGTGAAAAAGGTCCATACATTCAACAATTTTCTGCTTTTAAAAGCAATTGAACCATACAGAAAACATTTTTAATCTCATTTAAGGCAATTATACTGTCTGGCCAGACAAGAAGCTGGGCCCATTCGGTCCACAAGACAGCAGGTTCCCGTTCCCAGGCAATGTCGGTCACACATTGGAGTCGCCCAGCGTGGCCCGGAACGATTTCCTGAAGGGGCCCAGGGCAGCTGTTAACACAGAGGCCATATTTGAATTGTTACCTGATGAGCATCGAGGAAAGATTCTCACACAGGCTTGTGACGCTATTGAAGCTGTGAGTCTTCAGTGATTATTTTTCATTCAAATTTGGGTCCGGTAGTGGGACCCATTCCCAATGGAAAAAAGT
This sequence comes from Dreissena polymorpha, assembly GCF_020536995.1. Lineage (NCBI taxonomy): Eukaryota > Metazoa > Mollusca > Bivalvia > Myida > Dreissenidae > Dreissena > Dreissena polymorpha. Next base: position 178,908,458 of record NC_068355.1, on the reverse strand, counting down.
ATATATTTTTCCCAAATGGGACCTAAACATTCCCATTAAAGGTTTCCAAAAAAATGTAATTTTTTAATAAGTCTAAACATGTCATTCATCTCCAAATCTAGCTCTATAAGTTTAACCTTACAAAATATAATATTGAAATTACTTTTATTATCAGTTTTAAAGTATTTTTAAGCATAAAATCAACAACATATTTTCCCAATTTTAGTCAAAAGGAAGCAATATTTCCCAATCCACAGGTTCCCAGCCCCATTGCCAATATGGTGGAAAAAAACACTGGTATCTGTTTGTACCCACATAAACAAAGTATTAGAGTGGGTATGCAGAAATGTTTGTTGAGTGAAATATTTTCAGTATTTTTCAACCAATTATATTGAAACAAATGTTTGTCTGATGTAGCGTAACTGTAACATTAAGTGAATTTTTGAAAATATATTGCTTTTTAATGACTTAATCATAAAACAATTTCAAATCATCATAATCCTATGTAAAATGCATAAAACAAACCTGAAGAAATATATAAGGATTTAAATATTGCTTAAACACAACTTTGTTCCCTTTTAAATTAAAAGCACTTATAACTTATGATTAACAAGACTTAAAAATCACGATGTCACAAAGTACAATCACATTGTCACAAAGTACAATCACAAGGTAACGAAGTACAATCACGAGGTCACGAAGTACAATCATGAGGTCACTAAGTACAGTTGCACAAGTTTCGTTTGTACTGAGCATGCTTGTTATATTATCTTCCTCTCATGTAATAATGTTAGAATTAGGGGTTGCTTGGTCAAACTGTTAATTTGAATGGCTGTTTCTATGAGGAAATGAGCCTTGCTCTGACAAAACAGGGTTTAATGCATTTGGGTGAAGTGTCGTTTTAGGTTTGGCCTGTGCAGTCTAATGAGGGACAAGGCGGAAAGTTTCATCCCAGATTAGCTTGTGCGGACTGCACTGGCCAATCTAGAACAACACTTCAAACACATGCATTAAGCCAATCTAGAACAACACTTTAAGCATATGCAGTAAGCAAATCTAGAACAACACTTTTAGCACATCCATTAAGCCAATCTAGAACAACACTTTAAGCACATGCATTAAGCCAATCTAGAACAACACTTTTAGCACATCCATTAAGCCAATCTAGAACAACATTTTTAGCACATCCATTAAGCCAATCTAGAACAACACTTTTAGCACATGCATTAAGCCAATCTAGAACAACACTTTAAGCATATGCAGTAAGCCAATCTAGAACAACACTTTTAGCACATCCATTAAGCCAATCTAGAACAACACTTTTAGCACATCCATTAAGCCAATCTAGAACAACACTTTTAGCACATGCATTAAGCCAATCTAGAACAACACTTTTAGCACATCCATTAAGCCAATCTAGAACAACACTTTTAGCACATGCATTAAGCCAATCTAGAACAACACTTTAAGCACATGCATTAAGCCAATCTAGAACAACACTTTAAGCACATGCATTAAGCCAATCTAGAACAACACTTTAAGCACATGCATTAAGCCAATCTAGAACAACACTTTTAGCACATGCATTAAGCCAATCTAGAACAACACTTTTAGCACATGCATTAAGCCAATCTAGAACAACACTTTAAGCACATGAATTAAGCCCTGTGTTCTCAGAGCACGACTAAAATGTTTTTGTTTGCAGATGGATGAGGCGTCATCGCCCAGTCCTGATGATCTCCTCGAGTGTGTAGCCTATGACTGCCCGCACTTCATACGGAAAGGTGCGCAAATAGATGTGCATGTATATAAAATAATTCTGTTTCGGTAAGGTGCACAATTACACAATTATTTGGTCGCGATGTCTTAGTGGATACGGTTTCCCCCTAGTGGCCTGGATGTCAAGGGTTTGATCCTCGCTTAAGGAACAGTGTTTACATCTTCCCCCCACCAAAGACAATCAAGTACAAAAATGTACTGGTTCTACCCAGGAAACCGACTCAAGCTTTTCATGAAGCCTCAGGCTTTTAATATACAAAAAAGGGTTTAAACTAAAATTATTGATTGATTTGTTTTTATATGTTTTTATTCATTCATTTATTTATTCATCCATTAATTTATTTATTCATCCATTCATTCATGTATCCATTTATTCAAACATTCATTCATTTATCTATTTATCTATTAATTCATGTATATATTCATTCATTTATCTATTCATCCATTCATTCATTTATCTATTTATCTTTTAATTCATGTATATATTCATTCATTTATCTATTCATCCATTCATTCATTAAAATGTTAATCAGTGTCAGTAAGATAAATAACTAACTCCAAATACTTGAATGCAGCAATTAGATGTAATGAAATGCATTATTTTCCATAGTTCAAAATAGAACAAGTGCTTAAATATAATGGTTAGACTTAACCTCCAATAGGTCAAAACTTGTCTGAATGCAATTTTCTGACCATTCTGATGCAAGTGGCTGACCATTCTAGTGGGAGTTGTAAACGATACTGGTGTATATTGTTGACTTAACTGTAAACCAATTAAAAGCAGTTTATTTCTGGGTCATATGGGTGATCATAAAAATGTTGCAAATTATAAAATATGCAGAAGTATGCACTGGATTCAAACAATCTGTTACCATGTAATACATGTACATGGCTCTCCATGTGTATGTTACGTAGTCTGTACACTGTATTTGAATCAATGTTTAAAACAAATTCTGTTAAAAACATTACCTGAGCAAACTGACCACTGGTTTATTATACCCCCACAAACGAAGTTTAGGGGGTATATAGGAGTGAACTTGTCTGTCGGTCAGTCGGTCCGTGTCCGCTCTCTAATTAAAGTAGTTTTCATCCGATCTTCACCAAACTTGGTCAGAAGTTGTATCTAGATAATGTCTAGTTGTATTTAATCACATTATTTTCTGGAGTATGTACTCTGCACTGGTCTTGAATAAAATGCTTGTCTTGTCATATAATAAATAAATATGTTTGCAGACTTTGCAGACCTATTTCCTGAGAAGAACATCATGTCCGGCCCTTTTACTGTGATCACCATCAGTCAGAAAACCAAACAAGATATGACAGGCTGGTCTGAGGAGGTGGAGAAGGAGAGAGAACAACTTCTTAAAGCAGTGAGTATGACAGGCTGGTCTGATGAGATAGAGAAGGAGAGAGAACAACTCCTTAAAGCAGTGAGTATGACAGGCTGGTCTGTGACGGTAGAGAAGGAGAGAGAACAACTTCTTAAAGCAGTGAGTATGACAGGCTGGTCTGATGAGATGGAGAAGGAGAGAGAACAACTTCTTAAAGCAGTGAGTATGACAGGCTGGTCTGAGGTGGTAGAGAAGGAGAAAGAACAACTCCTTAAAGCAGTGAGTATGACAGCCTGGTCTGTGGAGGTGGAGAAGGAGAGAGAACAACTCCTTAAAGCAGTGAGTATGACAGGCTGGTCTGAGGAGGTGGAGGAGGAGAGAGAACAACTCCTTAAAGCAGTGAGTATGACAGGCTGGTCTGTGGAGGTGGAGGAGGAGAGAGAACAACTCCTTAAAGCAGTGAGTATGACTGGCTGGTCTGCGGAGATAGAGAAGGAGAGAGAACAACTCCTTAAAGCAGTAAGTATGACATGCTGGTCTGTGGAGGTGGAGAAGGAGAGAGAACAACTCCTTAAAGCAGTGAGTATGACAGGCTGGTCTGAGGAGGTGGAGGAGGAGAGAGAACAACTCCTTAAAGCAGTGAGTATGACAGGCTGGTCTGAGAAGGAAGAGAAGTAGAAAGAACATCTCCTTAAAGTAGTGAGTATGACAGGCTGGTCTGTGGAGGTAGAGAAGTAGAGAGAACATCTCCTTAAAGCAGTGAGTATGACTGGCTGGTCTGAGGTGGTAGAGAAGGAGAGAACATCTCCTTAAAGCAGTGAGTATGACTGGCTGGTCTGAGGTGGTAGAGAAGGAGAGAGAACAACTCCTTAAAGTAGTCAGTATGACAGGCTGGTCTGAGGTGGTAGAGAAGGAGAAAGAACATCTCCTTAAAGTAGTGAGTATGACAGGCTGGTCTGAGGTGGTAGAGAAGGAGAGAGAACATCTCCTTAAAGCAGTGAGTATGACTGGCTGGTCTGAGGTGGTAGAGAAGGAGAGAGAACAACTCCTTAAAGCAGTGAGTATGACAGGCTGGTCTGAGGTGGTAGAGAAGGAGAAAGAACATCTCCTTAAAGTAGTGAGTATGACAGGCTGGTCTGAGGTGGTAGAGAAGGAGAGAGAACATCTCCTTAAAGCAGTGAGTATGACAGGCTGGTCTAAGGTGGTAGAGAAGGAGAGAGAACATCTCCTTAAAGCATTGAATATGACAGGCTGGTCTGAGGTGGTAGAGAAGGAGAGAGAACAACTCCTTAAAGCAGGGAGTATGACTGGCTGGTCTGAGGAGGTAGAGAAGGAGAGAGAACAACTCCTTAAAGCAGTGAGTATGACTGGCTGGTCTGAGGTGGTAGAGAAGGAGAGAGAACAACTCCTTAAAGCAGTTGAGTATGACAGGCTGGTCTGAGGTGGTGGAGAAGGAGAGAGAACATCTCCTTAAAGCAGTGAGTATGACTGGCTGGTCTGAGGTGGTAGAGAAGTAGAGAGAACATCTCCTTAAAGCATTGAGTATGACAGGCTGGTCTGAGGTGGTAGAGAAGGAGAGAGAACAACTCCTTAAAGCAGTGAGTAAGACAGGCTGGTCTGAGGTGGTGGAGAAGGAGAGAGAACATCTCCTTAAAGCAGTGAGTACGACAGGCTGGTCTGAGGTGGTGGAGAGGGAGAGAGAACAACTCCTTAAAGCAGTGAGTATGACAGGCTGGTCTGAGGTGGTAGAGAAGGAGAGAAAACATCTCCTTAAAGCAGTGAATATGACAGGCTGGTCTGAGGTGGTAGAGAAGGAGAGAGAACAACTCCTTAAAGCAGGGAGTATGACTGGCTGGTCTGAGGTGGTAGAGAAGGAGAGAGAACATCTCCTTAAAGCAGTGAGTATGACTGGCTGGTCTGAGGTGGTGGAGAAGGAGAGAGAACAACTCCTTAAAGCAGTGAGTATGACTGGCTGGTCTGAGGTGGTAGAGAAGGAGAGAGAACAACTCCTTAAAGCAGTGAGTATGACAGGCTGGTCTGAGGTGGTAGAGAAGGAGAAAGAACATCTCCTTAAAGTAGTGAGTATGACAGGCTGGTCTGAGGTGGTAGAGAAGGAGAGAGAACATCTCCTTAAAGCAGTGAGTATGACAGGCTGGTCTAAGGTGGTAGAGAAGGAGAGAGAACATCTCCTTAAAGCATTGAATATGACAGGCTGGTCTGAGGTGGTAGAGAAGGAGAGAGAACAACTCCTTCAGGCAGGGAGTATGACTGGCTAGTCTGAGGAGGTAGAGAAGGAGAGAGAACAACTCCTTAAAGCAGTGAGTATGACTGGCTGGTCTGAGGTGGTAGAGAAGGAGAGAGAACAACTCCTTAAAGCAGTTGAGTATGACAGGCTGGTCTGAGGTGGTGGAGAAGGAGAGAGAACATCTCCTTAAAGCATTGAATATGACAGGCTGGTCTAAGGTGGTAGAGAAGGAGAGAGAACATCTCCATAAAGCATTGAATATGACAGGCTGGTCTGAGGTGGTAGAGAAGGAGAGAGAACAACTCCTTAAAGCAGGGAGTATGACTGGCTGGTCTGAGGAGGTAGAGAAGGAGAGAGAACAACTCCTTAAAGCAGTGAGTATGACAGGCTGGTCTGAGGTGGTAGAGAAGGAGAGAAAACATCTCCTTAAAGCAGTGAATATGACAGGCTGGTCTGAGGTGGTAGAGAAGGAGAGAGAACAACTCCTTAAAGCAGGGAGTATGACTGGCTGGTCTGAGGTGGTAGAGAAGGAGAGAGAACATCTCCTTAAAGCAGTGAGTATGACTGGCTGGTCTGAGGTGGTGGAGAAGGAGAGAGAATACTCCTTAAAGCAGTGAGTATGACAGGCTGGTCTGAGGTGGTAGAGAAGGAGAGAGAACATCTCCTTAAAGCAGTGAGTATGACAGGCTGGTCTGAGGTGGTAGAGAAGGAGAGAGAACAACTCCTTAAAGCAGTGAGTATGACAGGCTGGTCTGAGGTGGTAGAGAAGTAGAGAGAACATCTCCTTAAAGCAGTGAGTATGACAGGCTGGTCTGATGAGATAGAGAAGGAGAGAGAACAACTCCTTAAAGCAGTGAGTATGACAGGCTGGTCTGAGGTGGTAGAGAAGGAGAGGAGGAGAGAGAACATCTCCTTAAAGCAGTGAGTATGACAGGCTGGTCTGAGGAGGTAGAGAAGGAGAGAGAACATCTCCTTAAAGCAGTGAGTATGACAGGCTGGTCTGAGGTGATGGAGAAGGAGAGAGAACAACTCCTTAAACCAGTGAGTATGACAGGCTGGTTTGAGGTGGTAGAGAAGGAGAGAGAACAACTCCTTAAAGCAGTGAGTCTTACCATTCTTGCTTTTTCTCACTATTTATTAAAATGTGTTGGTCAATATACTTTAACTAAATTTTAATGAGTTAAACCCAGAGGTATGTAATCCAACTCAAATTGTAAAAGTTGCCTTTAATAAAACAAAACTTAAGAATCCACGTTTTGCAATCTTTCCTAGGGTACATGTCTGTGTTTCAGTTTGTTGAAGGAGCATCAGACATATGCGAGGCGCTACAATGTGCAGGATTCTGGGCTGACTTTATTGAACCCTCGTGTGGAAAGCCTGTGAGTACTGTAAAATGATTTGATATGACATTTTGTTTTTGTTTTCAAAATAGGACTTTTTTGTTTACACGTTAATCTGTAGATTTCTGATTTTGGAAAAAAGAAATTTGCGCTGGTCATTTTCGTGTTTTTGTTAAATTAGTAGATAAGTCAACCCACAAAATCAACACAAATTTATGGCCTATGAGTAATAATGATTTTACAGTACTTGTTTCATGATTTGACATCTTTAGATTAAACAGAAACATACAGTATATACATGTAAATACAATTCCCCAGAACACCAAATTCTGGTAATTTTAATCGATCCCTTTGCACAAGAGAAAATCAGAACAGATTCAGTGCAAAGGCATGCATGAAACATGTCGTATTGTGTACAACATTTCTTGTGCCATGTCTAAAAACAGAGCAGGGGTTTTCCCTATTTTTCTTAGATCATTACGGCAATGTATTAAATCAAGCATGCAAATCATAAATCTGAAAACAATTGTTTGATCATATAGAATTTTATTTTGTCAGATGGTCCATGCATGGAAGCTCTATGATAGCGTCAATATTTACATGACATAAATAAATGCCTAAAGCAATTAAAAGTACTTTCTAACAGAACTTTGCACATCAGAAAGTGAAATACAAATAATGACATAGCTTCACAATGAGAATTACCGTAATTACTCTATGTTTTCGGACACTCTAAGTTATTTTTAAGTATCCGAAAACATAGAGTAATTACGGTAAATCGAGTTTGAGCTCTTTTACTGTTATTGTAAGCATATGCTTTTCATTAGCCTTTTTTGTTTTGCAATGAAATATTTAGAGTATGTAGAATTCATGAAGACCAAGCTTGGAATAGCATTTGGGGCCATGCAAGGTCACTCGTCAAGGTCAAGGACATGGTAACGTAACAAAGAAATCCAGCAAACAGGTGTTTTCCTGTCAATAACTTAAGTTTGCATTGACCAATCATGATCTTGCAAGACGGGACTTGATGTATGCGCGTTAAGTCCCCACAGGCTAATCAGGTACAACTCTTTCATTTAAATGGAGTCTATTCTAATTGAAAATCAAGTCTAGGCCAAAAGAGTTGTTCCTCATTAACCTTTGTGTATTACACAGGCTTATCTGGTACCACATGCTACACACATACATTAAAACCTTTTTTCCCAAAACAAGGCTCATGCCCTTATCATTAACATATTCCTTATTTATTCCTTATGTATGTTTCTTGTCCAGTTCCTTGGAGCGCACACAAATGCGTCCCTGTACGAGACAGACGAGCGCTACCGCAAACTTGGCTTTGAGATTGAAGACCTTGGCTGCTGCAAAGTGATCCGCCATCACGTCTGGGGCACCCACGCCTATGTCGGCTGTCTGTTCACCAACGCCCCGGCATCGCACCCTATTCTGGCTCTGATGAAGCGGAACTCCTGAAGTTGTTTTTTTAATTCGTGAGGACACCTTAGACACACTCATTAAGCCCCGTTTTAGCAGTGTGTGACTCACGTGTATCATTCTCTTTAGAGGACTATAATTCCATAAGCGCCAGTAGTGAGGCTCGATTGGTCTTTGCTGGCTCGGGTACTACTTAAATGTACCCCGGGTACCCTTAAGTATACTTAAATGTACCCTGGGTACAGAAAATATACTAAAACTTACCCGGCGAATTTATACTGTACCCGAGTTTTATTCCCGCCAAAAAAACGAAGTCTTAAAACGTGCTACGGAAGAATTTATACTGTACCCGAGTTTTATTCCCGCCAAAAAAAACGAAGTCTTAAAACATGCTACAGAATACAATAAAAAATCTCTAAACAATACCTGCCTAAACATGCTTTTAGAGTTGGAGTTTTTATAATATAGAGGCCATTTTACAGAATATGGACATAAATATGGAACTAATTAATTTGAAAAAAATAGCCAACAACAACCAATTTAGCATTAGAATTTGTGGGTACGTTTCAGTATATTTTTCGTACCCAGGGTACATTTAAGTATACTTAACGGGGTACATTTAAGTAGTACTCGAGCCGACAATCACCAATTCAGCAGTAGTAACTGTCAATAATTGTTTTAAACAACAATAGGCGTGAACATGTGTGTTGATGATGCATCTGTCATTTCAAGAATTTTTATCAAGAATGACAGACTGGGTAATTGTATACGAGCGCAAGGGAATAGGCTACAATAATGTGGTCACTCATTTGGTGAAGTTGAAGTTATCTGTAATGATATAAACATCATTAAAAAACATTGTATTTAGATTTTATTTTATCATTTGAGGTTACACATTATTTTTATTTGCCAATTGTTAGATTCTTCAGTTGAATAAAGTATTGAAAACAGATGAATAGTGTTCCGAAATATTAACAGTAAAACAAGGTGCATAGACGGCACCAATCTGTTGTTATTGTCTTTGCTGGTAAATGCAAACAAAATGTTGGGGCTTAAACCAATTAAACCCTTTCCCACTCAGAAGCAAAGTGAAAATGGCTGTGTGCAAACAGCATAAAACCAGAACAGCCTGCAAGTAACTTTCATTATTATGAAAACACTTAAATGTACATGTAAGTAATAATCAACATCAAAACAGCACTAGTCAACTAAAATTCAATTACAAGAGAATACATTACATTTAAATAAACAAGACTATGTCTGCATGCAGAACACAGCAACATAATCTTAAGTTTATCCGGCACGATGAAATGAAACTAAAACAAGTATTAACTACTGGAAGATAAAAGACTTTGGGTTAAATGAGCCGCATTTGGGGAAAACTTAAACAAAATGTAAAGTAAAGTAGGGTAAAGTGTTGTCCTTGATTATAATATGTTGTCCGCACAGGCTTCGCGGTGTTTTACTCATTAACAATACACCAACATCTTAAATGCCATATCAAAATATTATACAAGTAAATACCGCTTACATATCTGTTTAACTCTTTCAGTGCGGGAACCAAATTTTGAAGGTATTTGCAAACATTTTGGATCCAGATGAGACGCCACAGAATGTGGCGTCTCATCAGGGTCCAAACTGTTTTCTATTTGGATAGTATTCTTTGAAAATAATCAAAGAAAATGCTAATTTTAGAAATTGAGCAGACAACATTTTAGCAGACGACAAATTTCCCAGCATGCAAAGGGTTAAGCAGGTATTCCGAACAAGATACTGGTTGTAGATACTTTGTCCCTCTTAACCATTATAATTATTAGCACATGGTCGAAAATCGACCACGCTACTAACGATATTTCGAGAGAAAAAAACATTTCAGTTTAAACCTATTTATTTTAGCTCGATTGCATAGAAAGCCTAAGGCTTATTTGAGACGCTTTCGAGTCCGTTTCCTGGGCCTAGAACCAGTACTTGGTGTCTATAGCGGAAATCTAAAGAACGCTTCCACTGTGGGGATCGAACCCGTAACCTCCCGATCGAACCCGTAACCTCCCGATCGCACCCGTAACCTCCCGATTGAACCCGTAACCTCCCGATCGAACCCATAACCTCCCGATCGCACCCGTAACCTCCCGATCGAACCCGTAACCTTCCGATCGCACCCGTAACCTCCCGATCGAACCTGTAACCTCCCGATCGCTAGGCGGACAACATATCCACTACACGACTGTGAGCTGTAAATTAACCACTTTCAGCATTGTATGTATCTGGTCTGTGTGACTCATGAATATTCATACGAGCCATATCGTTTTCCTAATAAATATGATGTTTTCATGGTGTAAAAACCCACCGAGAATGATGAAATTGAAATTAAATTCAAAGAATTATAACGCGCTGTACTACTCTCGGTGACTTTTTGAATGCAGCACTTTCAAACTTTTATATCTCATTTAAGCCTAAATATTTTGATTTATAATCGTACATGTGATCATTTAACTACAGTATGTGCAAGCAAACGATACAATCATTCATCCGTGACGATCGGATATGCTTCATTATGTTTTATATTCCATTACATTTTATGACAAACATAAATTATTTATCATCTAACCATTTAGAATAAAAACAAACACATTTGTTTAGGTGTCATGACAAGCAGGGTATTTTATTTCTTGAAACACACGCACGGAGTGGGTGTTTGTATCTGACAGGGCTTTCTACACATAAATGCAAGAAACAAATCTTCTGACGATCGTATGTGTTCAATGAGCAACAGATATCGACCCCAATGGCACCGCTCAGTTGAAAAGTCTCGAGACGTCAGTAAACGTTGCGACATCCTTCTCATATATTTAAGAACTGAAACGATACTAAATCCATTCTGTAGAACACGTCGTTATACGTATCATTAAACATGCTCATGCGTTACATGTGAATAATTGAATATTTTTAATACCCATCAGACGTCAAGCCTAAACTCAAAATCATACAATTGCACAATTTAACTACACAATTCAAAATCACAAGCCCAAACAAGGACGCCACGGCCCTAACAACCGCCCGTCCGCCGCCGATGCCCAAAGCGCACCGAGGACGCCCCCTATGCCCATCCACAACGCCTATTTGCGAAAAGTACATAAAGTGAAGCATTAGTTTTGATAAAACAGCTGCGATAATTACAAGATTTATTCATTACCATCAATTAAGAGAAGTGCACATGACTTCACGTACACCCCAAACAATAATCGGTGGTAACGAACGATTCAGGTGTAACCGCGAGCGGGATACGCAACCCTACTGCTCATTTTTCATTTTTCTTTTAATGGCAGGGGGACGTATGAGGACCCATGGCTCAAGACCGGTGTCTAGGTGCCTTCATCACCTCCTGAAACCTCTAATTTTAGAGAAATCTACAAATAATCAGCTGTTACTATATCGTAAACGTTAAGTATTCTTTTTAGAAAACTATGTAAATCCCATGGTAAAATGTCCGGAACCAATGCCCCTTTCTATCTCAAGTCAGTCATCCGTCTGCTCTCATAAAACTCACTGAAACACATAAAACATAATATTAACATCAACACACAAACAGAGCATAAATAAATAAAACGATTTAAATCAAGTCTTCGCTCTACCCTGCTTGCCTGTCGAATGACTAAACCTACAAATCTGTGCACGAGGAAATCTTGATTTCCGCACCATTGGACATATATCACCTTCAAAAACCTCTATAACCAGTTTATTCATTCACACAACGATAATAAATACATGCAAGTGGGGAAGGTAGCCTGCAACATCATCGAGTCATGCATTTCAATTCGGATCGTTAATCTCGTGGCGAACGGACGTGTTTCTAGCCTTAATCGGATTATTGGATTAGCTTAACTAATTTTTATCTTACAACCGTGTTTTCCAACTTAGAGTCTTAGAAAATCTCGTAACAAGCTCAATCTTGTCAGGGTCTATCCTCTGAAGTCCTACTTCGGGGAAAGTGCTCTAACAGCAATAAGCTCCAAGTGAATCAGTGTTAGGAAATTAAGGGAAGATAAGAATTATTCAAATCAATAGGATCATAGTTTTCTTTCTTTTTACTTTTTTACAGTGTCTTCTCTAGGAACAAATCTGTCAGAAATTACTTAATCAGTGAACTAGTGAACCATAAGTAGTTACAGGGATTAATAGAGGATAATTAAATAAGATTACCAAAGTCGGATCAATATCATTAGTGATTTAATCTCTCTTAAGTGTGATAAAGTGGGTGGACTTTGAGAACAAAGAAGGGTCGCGGAAGTAGTAAGTCTTGCCAAGTGCCAAATCTAACATTATTTACCACTTTTAACCCATTGAACTAATCCTTTTTCTCAACAGTTAAACAGTTAAACTAGTTTTAGGTAGTAGTACATTGACTGTACCTCCAGATTTCAGAAATTAACTTGGGTTATTACTTCTCTTTAGTTAACCTCATTAGCAAGCCAGTAACAGTCCGGTTTAATACAACCGCGCACCTGCCGGTAACTCCATCACGTCCGCGCGCTCTTAGTTCCAATATAGGTGACCTACTTTACAAATACAGACTCAAACCGCCGATAATACAACGTAGATCGTGTACTAATAAGACCAACCCACAAAGGGAAAAATGCAACGTGTCACAAAAACGTTAAAAATGAAAACGTAAATGTAACCGCTACGTTAATGGTGACTCCAAAGATTCAAAAATCTTCTTTCCGCGCCGGAGACCTCTCAATAGACTCGGAAACGGATACACCATACACAGTCACGCTAACCCCTAAGGAACCCCTGACCCCTAATCAACACGCACGGTTTGATTGACCTTTGAGGGGGTAGAGTTTGTCGGGTGCGTCGCGTCATTTGTTATCAGAGTGGCCGTGAATTGAGGGGAGTTAGGGATAGAATCAGGGATGGTATCCGGGCTTGGATCCGAGTTACGCGGGACGTGTTGATTGTAACTTCAGGCTTAAACGTACTTGATCATCAAGAAAGGGCCTTGATAACAAATGTAAAACACAGACAATGTTACTTTTGGTAAAATTATGGCATATAATATGGGACATGTGTGCATACTCCTTTTGTCACCTGATGTCCTCTTTCCCGTGAGTGCTTTTTAATAAATCTGGACAAAATACAAACCAAGTTTGAGTCTGGGCCACGTGTGTCAAAAAACTATGTATCCAGGTCATATCCAACAAAACTCTGTCAGCGCCACATGCCATATGTATGACTCAATCCCGGGGTACATGTAAGTAGTACCCGAGCCGACTTTGACCAATCGAGCATTAATAATGGAATCAAATAAGATTCGAGTGTTGCCGACTGACCTATATGCTTTCATTTATTTTCATGCTTCTTGTGTTTTTATATTCTGTTAATAGAGATATCTGAGTAATAATATCTAATAAAGCGAAATAAGTCACGAAATCTGGCGCAGCACCTCGCAATTGACGTGTGATGCAGCTATGAACTGTGCAGAAAAAAACGGCATTCGCTATTTTTGTTCTATTTTTGATATTTAAGAAATAGAAAACCTCACTGAGGGCCCTATGGCAGAATAGTGACCAGCCAGGCAGCCCCAAATAGTATATTGACCGAAGCCGAACCTTAAATTGGAAATGTTAAGGTCCCAAATGGGAATAATATATACTTTTTTTAGGGATGCAAGAGGTTACATAAATCATTAACCGGTTAACCTTTTCCCGTAACCGGTTATTAACCGGTTAACCGAAACGCCTTAAGTAGTGAAAATGACTTAGAGTACGTAAAAAGTTTCATACCGCTCGAACAGCTCTGTAGAAACAAAAGTTATTTCAAATTTGAAATCGCTTGCGTTGATAACATGCCAGTTTCGTTATAAAATGTATTGTACAATTTATTTTAATAATTTTGTAAATGTATACTCTATATTTTATTTAGGATTCCTGCGTACATGCACAGGGGTAAAAAAATTAAGAACTACACAATGTTCATTTTCACGTGTTAATAACTTATTTTTGGTTGGGCCGCTTATTTTACGTTCGCGTCGTATCGCTCACAAAAATGATGTGGTCATTCGGTTTTAATTTTTGAAACTCAAATTGGCTTAATAAAGAAAAGTTTTTTCCCTTTCTATTCGACGTAAAGTGGGTCATGTGTGTCCAACGGATTCGCATCTCTTCTTATTCGATACTTACATATTTTGTTGTTTGCATTTTAGCGTTTGTAGCCGAAGTAGTATCGTTTGATTTTCATTATACAATTAAAAAATGTGGGTAAAATAAAGAATACGAATGCAAATTAAATTAATTTTGCACGATATGTAAGTTGAAAGTTTAATATCATCAGTACATTTATTTAATAGCGAAGAAGCTAAGTATAATGATCTCAACTACTGATAGTTAAGTATGTTTGTTAACGTACCATAGCGCGAAAATTTTAAGCAATAACACAAATACTAAATTCAACGGTTTTATTTTGTATATATTTTTAATTGCTGTTTAATTATTTAATAAAAAAATATTGTATTATTAAATTATCTGTTGCCTTGAATTTGTTTGAAAACAGTTAAATATGTTAAATTGATTATTTAAGACTTTCATTATTTCCCCCCAAAATAAGGCGTTTCGCGCATTTTTTTCCCCTAAAAAATGCAAGGTCTTTCCCAAATATCAGATAAAAAATCTTTGACGTTATTGCTTTGTGAAAAAAAGGTGGAAGCAATTAGAGAGGTGATATGGATAATCGTCATTCGTTTAAACCTGTAAGTTTCATACATCTAAAGCTTTTAATATTGTTGTGAATTCACACCAATGTTTAAAGCTTAAGACTTCCAAAATGTGCTGATTTACTTGTTATAGTCCATAAATTAATATCACAAAATCAGGTTTGTATAAGCATTAAAATTACCTTGCAAAATACCAAATAAAAAAATATATATAGGGAGGGGGGAGGTACCCCTCCCAAACCCTTCCCGGTTGGGCCCCCCAGTAAAAAAATCCTGCGTACGGCCCTGGGTGACTAAATGTGCTGTTTATACGTATGTGCTTATAAAATGCTAAATATCAAGTAACAACGCTGTAATATATATGCTTTGTACTTGAAACAATTGTTTAAACCTATTACCTGTTTAGAAGAAATCTAGTGGTTATTTTATTCTTTTTCTTAAAAAAATATCTGACTTTTAAGCAGAAAAATCCAAACGTGTTAAATTACCATATCGGATGTTATAATATCATTCTATATATTTTATGTAGATCTATATTTGCCTTTTAATTACAAATTGTTTCCAGTCTCTCAGCTTTTAAACACTTGCTTCATGTTTTATAGTAGGTTGTACAAGCTGTCTGAGCTTATGTTTGTTGTTTAACTCTTGCCGACTCAAAATAAATCTTATCTTATCAACGCCGTATATCTTTTTTAAAAGATATTTCTTGTTTCTTTTATCTTCTTGGGACGATGATGGAATTATGTTTGTCTTATGTTTATGTGATATGATGTCATGCACAGGTGGTTAGCGTGTGGCTATGATATTAATTAGTGAAAACATCATTTTGAATGATAAATAATCATATTATAACGAAAAATTAACTTTTCTGAAAAAAACAATTTCACTATCAAATATATATATAACAAGGTATGCAACTCAAAATCACCCCAAAACGGGGTGCATCGCTTTGAACAGCCATATCTTCATCAATTGTGCAGCGATTTTCACGATCTCGGTCTTATTCAACGCAGAAATGAATTTCCTTTCTGGAAATGTATATGTCTTGCAATATTTTTACAAATGCTGGGTCAACTTTTAAGAAATAACACGATACACAACACGCATGACCCAGTTGACAGTGATCATGTATTCTTTATGAATGAAATCTCCAGTCGTAAAGACACACCTCCGCATTGGACCAATGAAATCACTCGTATGTTTAAAATGTCAGTTAGTTGAAATGTATGTAAACAAAGGTTTCAAACGGCGCTGGACAGTTAGTCTTGATGCAGAATGTAACGACAAGAACGGTAATAATGTTTTTTCATACGTTTTATTGAATTATGGTATCGAACTACATGAACTTTGTAGGGAAGTTGCCCTTTACTCCGTGAAGATTTCAGTCTTAAAGACAGCATGATCACTGTCAACTGGGTCATGCGTGTTGTGTATCGTGTTATTTCTTAAAAGTTGACCCAGCATTTGTTAAAATATTGCAAGACATATACATTTCCAGAAAGGAAATTCATTTCTGCGTTGAATAAGACCGAGATCGTGAAAATCGCTGCAAAATTTATGAAGATATGGCTGTTCAAAGCGATGCACCCCGTTTTGGGGTGATTTTGAGTTGCATACCTTGTTATATACACAGGTGGTTAGCGTGTGGCTATGATATTAATTAGTGAAAACATCATTTTGAATGATAAATAATCATATTATAACGAAAAATTAACTTTTCTGAAAAAAACAATTTCACTATCAAATATATATATAACAAGGTATGCAACTCAAAATCACCCCAAAACGGGGTGCATCGCTTTGAACAGCCATATCTTCATCAATTGTGCAGCGATTTTCACGATCTCGGTCTTATTCAACGCAGAAATGAATTTCCTTTCTGGAAATGTATATGTCTTGCAATATTTTTACAAATGCTGGGTCAACTTTTAAGAAATAACACGATACACAACACGCATGACCCAGTTGACAGTGATCATGTATTCTTTATGAATGAAATCTCCAGTCGTAAAGACACACCTCCGCATTGGACCAATGAAATCACTCGTATGTTTAAAATGTCAGTTAGTTGAAATGTATGTAAACAAAGGTTTCAAACGGCGCTGGACAGTTAGTCTTGATGCAGAATGTAACGACAAGAACGGTAATAATGTTTTTTCATACGTTTTATTGAATTATGGTATCGAACTACATGAACTTTGTAGGGAAGTTGCCCTTTACTCCGTGAAGATTTCAGTCTTAAAGACAGCATGATCACTGTCAACTGGGTCATGCGTGTTGTGTATCGTGTTATTTCTTAAAAGTTGACCCAGCATTTGTTAAAATATTGCAAGACATATACATTTCCAGAAAGGAAATTCATTTCTGCGTTGAATAAGACCGAGATCGTGAAAATCGCTGCAAAATTTATGAAGATATGGCTGTTCAAAGCGATGCACCCCGTTTTGGGGTGATTTTGAGTTGCATACCTTGTTATATATATATTTGATAGTGAAATATTTTTTTTTCAGAAAAGTTAATTTTTCGTTATAATATGATTATTTATCATTCAAAATGATGTTTTCACTAATTAATATCATAGCCACACGCTAACCACCTGTGGTTATATATATATTTGATAGTGAAATATTTTTTTTTCAGAAAAGTTAATTTTTCGTTATAATATGATTATTTATCATTCAAAATGATGTTTTCACTAATTAATATCATAGCCACACGCTAACCACCTGTGGTTATATATATATTTGATAGTGAAATATTTTTTTTCAGAAAAGTTAATTTTTCGTTATAATATGATTATTTATCATTCAAAATGATGTTTTCACTAATTAATATCATAGCCACACGCTAACCACCTGTGATGTCATGGGGATTGAAGTCCATGCATTTCTTGGGTCTCTGGATGAAACAAAATCACATTGAACAGTTGAACCATCAATTGTGTTCATTTGTTAGATCAGTGGAGTCGACAACGTCAAATTACTTCCAAATAATAAAGTCAGTACCTACAACGGGTTACAACCACAACTGCGACTTGCGATAGCAACATTTAAAAGCTGGTAAGTCTCTAGTCCAAATAATTAGACGTAAGCTACCCCGCGATGTAAATCGACCTCATATTTATAGGAGTAGTAAGTCTCGTGCCGTCTAGTTATTTGAAGCTTCAGGTAATTAGTTATAAAAACACTTTTACCATTTTTTATCTGTATGCAATGCTCACATATTTGATATAGAATGTATTTCACAGTTGTTTATGTTAAGACATGTTTTGGAACTACATCTGTTTTTCGGACGTGATAATCATAGTGTCGACCTGTTTAATGAAGTTTTGTATTGCAAATTCTTTTTAGACCAATGCATCTAAGAGACTACATCAGTTTGTCATTAAATTACTCACTTTATTCTGAAATAAAAGTTCATTGAGATTTGTCGGTGCATTTTGTATAAGATATCCAGTGCATTCCACAGAATTTTTGTCAGGCGCCCCGGGGCTGATAGGGGTGGTTCGGGATGGGTGTTCCCTCCCGACGTTGACTTTTAAAAAATTTATGTGTCAATTGACATTCTGTGGTGCGTTATTACTCAAAGAAAAACAGCGTCAAAAGATGTCATTTGGTGCGCAATGACTCTTCAAGAAAATCCCCCAGTCATTTAAAAAAAAATAATTTTTTATATTGTTTTAAAACTTTCCCGCACAGATAGTAAAATCCCGACTCAAACGATTCCCCAATACATCCATTTCAACCTGACCCTATTACTGTATACTTACTACTTTTCAAGTTTCTATTTATTACCCAATAATCCCGTTTATTTCGTTTTTATAAATCACTTTCTGGTAAATATTTACTATAAAAGTTCTCAATTATTTCTTTAACACAAACCTTGCCATTTTTCTATGGTATCAAATAAATTTTAAGTGACTATTTATAGATTTGATGAAATATTGCCTCTGAACATGCGTCAATCCCCTGACGTGTTGTGTGCTTGTTAAAACGCTCAATACATGCACAATACACATGACGCAACGTTGTACATGCAGCATGCTGCATCATTTTCGCGCTCTTTTTAATTGAGAAAAAGATTCGACACAAAATAAATTTGCGCTGCTAATTTGAAGCAAGAATATTTTAATGTTGCAGTAACATTTGCATTCGGAAGTGTGTTTCGGATTAAAAAGGCGTTAACATTGACCTACGGAATGGGTTTCGGATTACAAATTTAATTATTCCCATTTGAGGTTTCAACAAAAATTAACAGTTGTGTTATGAATTAAACGATAATTTGTTTAAGCACTTTACAAGTCGAATAAAAATTTTGACGGAATTATGCATGAAATTCAAATTGTCCATGAGGATTACGGTCAGTTGCCATCATCAGTCTTCTAAGTATCGATTAGCGGATGAAATATTTACAAGTGTGCGTAATTAATTCAACGAAAATTTGTTAAAGCGCAGTACGTGTCGAAAAAATGTCAGAAAAACGTCGTGAATCAGTTCTATAAATGGACATGATGAAATATACATGTACTGGAATTAAATTGTTATCGCATAATTGTAACCGTTAGTATAAGTAAATAATTGTTTACCACTTGCAATTAATTTCTCCTATTAAGTATGAGTCATAGGTAACATTTGTTTACAGTAAAAAGGTGTGATGATGATGCCCGAAACAGTCTTTAATGTACTGTACTGTACTAGTTACTGGTTTTATATTATGTAAATGGTTCAACTTCTTGTTAATCAAGTTGCGATAAACTCTTATTTCGTGCTCGATGTCAATAAAAAATAATGGTCGATAGTTAACCCCTCCCTCATAAGCATTCGCCTAACCGATTGGACGATGAACATCACAGTTTGACGACTGGAAAGTTTCATGATACATCCTTGTCAGCATTTAAATGACTGTGTAATGTGGCTAGAATAATCGATACGCACGTAATGCTATTCTCTTATCAGTGGATTATCCATTACCCCATGTAGTGTTAATGGGGATTACTTGTGAAAGTAGGTACCGAGTGCTCTTTTAAAACAGGGAATATTAATACACTGATAGAGAAACCTTGATTTTTTTTTACAATCTCCACTTTCTTTTACTGAAAAATACACTGATCGGAAAATTTCAAGCGCCCCGGGGACTCTGATTTCCAAATTCAAGCGCCCCGGCGAGGGATCGTAAAATGGCCTGTGGAAAGGCCTGATATCCCCTATTCTCATAGTTTCGGTCCTCCTCGTTGTATATGTATATTGCCAAAACCCATCAAGAAGCGCTGGACAGTAAATGTTTTTCATTTTAAGAAGTTTTCATTTATTTGCTGATGTACATAGTCTGTTAAGTTTGCGTTTAACGAATGTTCTGCGTTCTGGAAAAAACTGGGCCTAAATGTACTTTCTGTCTATTCTCGATTTTCCTTTAGATGAGATAACTAAAATAAAAATTCCATGTTACCGGAAAGTGTCATCCCTGATTAACTTTTGCGACATGCACAGGCTAATCTGAGATGACACTTTACACACATGCTTTAAGCCCTGTTTTCCCAGAGTGTGGCTCAATCATTAGTTTACTCTGCATCTAATACTGATAGGACAAAAACGGAAAAATCTAATACTGATAGGACAAAAACGGAAAAATCTAATACTGATAGGACAAAAACGGAAAAATCTAATACTGATAGGACAAAAACGGAAAAATCTAATACTGATAGGACAAAAACGGAATAATCTAATACTGATAGGACAAAAACGGAATAATCTAATACTGATAGGACAAAAACGGAAAAATCTAATACTGATAGGACAAAAACGGAAAAAATTCCAATGTTTAAATGGTAAATACCAAAACTTGTTTGATAGCATCTTCATATGAATTGATGTGTTCAAATAAGAATTGGGATAATCATTTTTAAGCAAGTATTATTTTTAACCAAGCACCCAAATATTTCAAAGCATGAGCAAGTAGATTTAAATTTCAAATGTAAAGTAAGTGCAGGTTTTTTTTTACTAAGAAAGTGACGCTGTTTGTCGTCTTCCCCTACCAGAATTTTTTCCCCTCAAAATACAATTTCCCCTCCAAGAATATCATTTTTCACTAAAACATATCTTTTTAAGCATTTATTAATTAAGCTTTGTATCGAAAATTGTTAATTTTGATTGCTTATTTATCCATCGCAATACTAGCTCATTTGTGGTGGTCGCGAAATCACGTTAAAATAGAAATAAGCGTCTATGGAGTTGGCTTAGAATGTGTAGTCTGCGGTTCCTATTAATTTTTGCAAAGTCATGCAGAACATTTTGCACTTTATCGCTGTACATTTTGGTAGAAGAATCCTCAAACTAAACGTGCTTACATCTGAGTCGTTAAGCACATGCTATATATGACGTAATGGATAAAGGGAAGTCACATGAAATGTCATTAGTGTTTGTTAACGTTCTTTTTTTATGATTTTGACAGAAAACTTCTTTATTGTAAACTTATTGGGAAAAATGTCATCTAGATTTGATTGGGAATGGGGCCGTTTTTTTTGCTTTGGGAATGCCTCCATTTTCCGGAGGCGCAGACGATGGTGAAAATCCCCTGAAATCAGAGAAGATGAGTTATAGACATTGATTAAAACAGTTTTTATTTTTTCCCCAAATATGTCTCTTTCGCACTCTATTTTCCCCTTTCACCCAGCGTCCAGCGTCTTCCCCTTTTTAAAAAAACAACCTGAAGTGACACAAACTATTAAAAGTGATATTTTATGTTTAATAACATAAATGCCATTTACACTATACACAAAAATTGACTTTATGATAAGTTGCAACTATCAATATTTCCAATATTTCCAATATTGATTTATCTGTATTGCACATACCTAAAATGCCCAAATGAACATTGTAAATAAAGGTTCTTTGTATTAAAGTTGACAGTTGAACTTCAATTACTAGATATAGACAACTCCCTCTGGCTAAAACTTTGAACTTCAATTACTAGAAATAGACAATTCCCTCTGGCTAAAACTGTCCACTGAGGCCAGTTGAAAATGTTAACTGAAGAAATCTTTAAATTGTCAATCATTTTCTGGTGCCGAAATTTCCTGTGGAAAACTTAAAAATAGATTTTAAGGATAAGTTGGACATTTATGTCATATTTGCATTTTGTAAGGTTGACTTCTATGCAAAAGAAATATCTTCAGGAATAAATAGTGACACTATATGTCTTTGTACCTTTTTAAGTAAGACATTTTATTTATGTTTTTGTTATTTTTTACAGCTAAAATAACATTTTACTAAATTATACCAAAAAAGTGTTAAATTCTTAGTTTCCTGTTTGGCAATTTTTAGGCTTATGCAAAGTGATTTCTGTGCATTTTCTTATTTATTTATTTGGAAGTTAAATACAAACTAATAATTTAATATATTACATTATAACTGTTCATTAAGGCATCTTTTTTATGTATACTTGTTTAAGTTTTTTAAAGTTTTGTAGATAAATGAATAGACTGTACCCTACAACAATTTTACAAATGGAATATCTAAAATATTACTTTAATATAAAAAAACATAGTCATGTTATTCTTATATATCAACAAATATATGCAGTTTCTTTTATTATTGTGTCCTAATTAATTTAGGTAAGAAATATGAAATGTGTAAGATAATGTTTTGATTATGTTACTTTTCAGAGCAAAGCAAACTCTCACCTGTAAAGCTAATTTTCCTTTGTTACAGAATAATAATGAAAACGGGTTTTACAATGACTCTGATGTACATGGTATATAACTACTTCAGTGCTGGAACCCAATTTTGAAGGCCTTTGCAAACAGTTTGGATCCAGATGAGATGCCACAGAACGTGGCTTCTCATCAGGATCCAAACTGTTTGCTATTCTGTTGTATTCTTTGAAAAAAAATCGAAGAAAATGCTAATTTTAGAAATTCAGCAGACAACATTTTAGCAGACGACAAATTTCCCTGCATGCAATTGTATATAAAAGAGAACAGTGAAGCTGTCTCTGATCCTCTTCAGAGTACCGCTGAAACAACACCTTCTTATTCAATACATAAACACAGCAGCAATTTTGTTCCTTCTTTATAAATTACGGAAAAACATCACTTAACCAATTCGGAAAAAAATACAAATTTCCCAATTGCTCCAAAAAAAATCCCAATTGAAGATTTCCAATTTTTTTTTTAAATTTATAATTAATATTTTTAATAAATTAAAAGTTAATTATGGCTTGAACCTAAGTAAATATTATATTGGCAGCTTGACAACAGTTGGTTAACAATTTTAAACTATTTGGGACCCAAAAATCAAATACACCAATTTCCCCATATGAAGACTTCATGATGCGAAGTTTCCCAATTTCAGAGGTTTTCGCGCATATTTTCCCCAATAGGGCTGGTACAGGTATTTTCCCCGATTGGCAAAAAAAATCCCTGACAGATTAAAATATATACTTTATTTACAATTTGTAAATAATTGTGTATAATTTAAAATATTTTTTTAAAGTGTGTCAATGATTATATTGTTTGTTTAATGATGCAGTAATACAATTTATTAGTGTTCTGAGAAAATAGGGCTTAATGCATGTGTGTAAAGTGTCGTCCCAGATTAGCCTGTGCAGTCTGCACAGGCTAATTAGAGACGACACTGTAAGCTTTTTCGACAATTTTCGGTTAAATGAAGTCTCTTCTTAGCAAAAATCCAATATAGGCGGAAAGTGCTGTACCAGATTAGCATGTGCGGACTGCACAGGCTAATCTGGGACGACACTTTACGCACATGCATTAAGCCCTGTTTTCTCAGATTCAATTTCAGTGATTTTCCTCCTTCTTTATAAAGTACCGGTAAACGGCACTTTCCCAATTACGAAAAAAATACAAATTTCCCAATTGCTGTCCTTAAATTCCCAATTAAAGGTAAAGGCTTTTTAAAAGCAACATTTAGTTCGTTTCCTTTGCAGCTCTATAGCTTGAACCTAGGTTTATATAATATTGACAGCTTGAAAACACTTGGTTATCAATTTTAAAGTATTTGGGAGCAAAAAATCAAATACACCAATTTTCCAATTTGAGGTTTTCACGACTCGATTTTTCCCAATTTTGAGGTTTTCACAACTCGATTTTTCCCAATTGGACCGGTACGGGTACTTTTCCCAATTGGACAAAGAAAATCGCTGAGTTTCATTTTGTTTTTTATAAAAAAGACATTGATATGAACGATGTCGAACACTTAAACAACAAACAAAAAAACAGAAATACTATGCTATTCATTGCATGTGTAATGTGCTTTTAAAACGTATGTGATTATTCTAATCTGTGAATAGGCTTTTTACGTCCCTTATAAACCTCTAAGTTGCATACAGAGAGTTGGCTGATATTCATTGTAAAGCACTATTCATAGGTATCAGAGTACATACAGAGAGTTGGCTGATATTCATTGTAAAGCACTATTCAAAGGTATCAGGGTGCAAACAGAGAGTTGGCTGATATTCATTGTAAAGCACTATTCATAGGTATCAGGGTGCATACAGAGAGTTGGCTGATATTCATTGTAAAGCACTATTCATAGGTATCAGGGTGCATACAGAGAGTTGGCTGATATTCATTGTAAAGCACTATTCATACATGTAGGTATCAGGGTACATACAGAGAGTTGGCTGATATTCATTGTATAGCACTATTCATAGGTATCAGGGTGCAGCCTTATAAACCTCTAAGCTGCATAGAGAGAGTTGGCTGATATTCATTGTAAAGCACTATTCATAGGTATCACAGGGCTCAGCCTAGGTTCAAACTTGAGGGAGAAATGACTTCTCCCTGAGCTGAAATTAGGGAGAAGTGAGGCCACTAGAAGGAGAAGTGATTTCTGTTCGGCGTTTAATAAAATCTTCGCTTGTTTTATACCCCTCATTACACCAAGCCTTAGTATCATCATCAATGACAAACAAATACTATTTTCAAATTCAATAAATCCTTACATATTAAGTCACATAAATCAATTCATACAAATAAAACTTGTGATTTCCATGTGCATCATAAAAAAACAGTACTTTAATAATGCAATGACAATCCAAACCCTATTTACATCATAATGTATCAATGCATGATAATTAGTCAGTGATTTTTTTCACCCAATTGGGAACAGGTCCGGCACCAATGCCATTGGGAATTCTTCGCGTCATGAAATCACCAAATTGTGGTAAAAACGAGTCTTAACAAAACACAATCTTAATGCATGGGACCAAAGACCTATAGATTACATATAGTATATCTATTACTGTTTATCCGAATTGTATACATATCCGAAATATGTACACTTGAGAATGCCTTACCTGTTTCATTTAATAATCCAAATTTTCCTTGTTGTTATCTGGTTTAACAAACCTTATTACACGTACATGTTTGTTAAATCAAGTTGATGCTTTCTCCATTATTGAATCAACATTAGTCTACTTGTAATTTGAATCGCCAGCTTTGATTTGAACGCGGGTTTAATGTTACAATACATCTGCCATGTGCAATGTCGAAGGTTACGAGTCATGACGTAGAAATTTTATTCTACTCGGATACTTTATATCTTATCGAGGAAATGTTTTTTCTCAATGTCTATTGTGTAGTATTAGGACTTGTTAGTATAAAAATGAACTGTGATTCCAGTTTATATAAGATGGGTGTTACTCGTAATTATCGGTGGATTAACAAACTGACAAAACTTGCTGGCCTTTAACAGTAGTGGATCTACGTAATTAATAGACATTTGATCAATTTTGTTTTTCTTTAATAATTTTTCCAACTTTCTTTAACCGTGCCGTCTGCCAAAAACATTTAATTATCGAATGGTCAATCAATTATCACGTAATCATTAGACAACTTACAGCACGCGCAACGAGTTTGCGGGATATATAATAAAGTCGTTTACGTATGGATACGGTAGATAAAATTATGGAAATTAGCACTACAGTTTGCACGGGTGGGTTGTTAGTTTTCGTTTATATGGTTATGAATTAATGTCTGACAAAATAAATTGCACATCGACTGGATAATTAGTGTTTAAGAGTTTTAAAACACGAAACAAGTAAACAGTTGAACATACTAGAATACATCGTATTCATATTTACTGTTGGGAATGTGTTGCGCGTGTAAACTTTTTTGAGAGTAAATACATGTCTATTACGAGGTCATTTCATCGCTCAGGTAAACTATTGCATATGTATATACAATGCGCGCGTTCTCATTGGTAACTATCGATGTTAATGTACCGCTTAACTCCGCCTGCAAGGCGTGTACTAATTGGGCTTGCAGAACAGAGAACTATCCAAACTGTTAGCGAAATGACACTTGCTATGATCTTTTGATCTAAACCGTTATTGTTTGGAGTGAATGCCCATGTATGCTAGTCGCCTGGATAAGCTTTCACAGCAGTCGATCTTTTGCTGTGATAATAAACTGATAACATAGTAAGCGTCATCGGTGACTTTATGACATGTGAAAATAAAGAATTTTTAGATGAAAAAGTTGAGAGAAAAAAACGTCATGTTGTAAAAAAAGAAAAGCGAAGTCAACTTCTCCTTCATGTAATTTAAGGGCGACATTATTATGTCCCGGGCGAAGATGTCGCCCACGTCGCCCTCACGGCCGAGCCCTGGGTATCAGGGTACAGGATCATGTGACTTTGTGGGAACCAGTAAGTGGTGCTGTTTTTTTTAATAACTTTTTTACACAATTTTTCTTAAGAATTTCAACAAGTGCATAAATGACAGATTTTTATGCTGCTTATGGGTTATGGCAATGTGAAAAATCAGAATTATTTTATTTAATAAGAATGTGTTCTTGTTAAAATTTTCTATGTGTACTGTATTAATTTAAACGCTTTTGCTTCACGCAGCATGAAATGTTGTCACTGATTTCAGACGTATTCAAGGATTTATTCTCATACCTTAAGATATTGGCACAAACTGCAAGAAAATCTGTCTTTTATGCACAAAAGAATTTTGCAAATGATTTTCAATAACTTCAGATCCATGTATTTGCAAAAAATTAAGGTCTTAATGGTGTGTTTACATTCTGTCCAGCCTGTGTGTTAACCCCTGATAACCATGTTAATTCTGCTCCTTGGTTATATTTACATGTAAGAAGGTGTAATTGCTGACAGTAGTTTGATTTTACCTGATAAATAAATAGCCTCAGATTACTAGGCTTATATGACTGCGTACCAAAATACCACAGAACTCCCCCAAAAGACAAAATTCAAGTACTGGTTCTACCCAGAAAACTGACTCAAAAGCGTTTCAATTAGCGTAAGGCTTTGATGCAATTGAGCTATATTAAATAAGTTTCAACTAAAAGTGATCTTAATTACACTACTGGTTGTTGTTGCATAGTGGATATAGTTTCTGCCTAGTGATCAGGAGGTCAGGGGTTAGAATTTACATGTAGAAATCAAAAGTAAACGCTGCTATGTAGCTATGATTAACACCTTTAACATCAGAATTGTATCTAATATCATGTTTAATAGACATTTAAAAACATCTGAACAATCAAGGATTGTGCATGTTATGTGACATCAATTGGCATTGGGTTTGTAGGTTGGTTGGTCTGTTTCCAAAATAGCAGCTCAACCTAGAACGTATTTCTGTACTTTACCATGTATTATGCGCAATTTTATAGCCACACATCTCAATTTTAAAAGTGTGTTCGCGTTATACAAGTTTTTTCTTACTAACTCTATTAGAAAACTTTTTTCCTCTCCATTTTGCTAAGAAAAAATTGGTTTAATTGAATTAATTATTTATTTTCATTAGTTCTGAGTTAGCTCTTGTAATTGTCTCAATATCGTTTTGTGCAACGAGTAAATGCAGGTATTATAAACTGCTGTTAATGATTGATATTATGTATGTACATGTACGTACATTGTAGTATTCATAATGTTCAGCAACCTTGCTTACTCTTAACCCTTTGCATGCTGGGTAATTTGTCTTCTGCTAAAATGTCGTCTGCAGAATTTCTAAAATTAGCATTTTCTTCGATTTTTTTCAAAGAATACTATCAGAATAGCAAACAGTTTGGATCCTGATGAGACGCCACGTTCTGTGGCGTCTCATCTGGATCCAAACTGTTTGCAAAGGCCTTTAAAATTCAGCTCCAGCGCTTTAAGGGTTAAGTACTGGTCAGAAATATGTATATGGTACTATAAATGTCGTCATCAATTGCATGTACTTAAATGTGTCCACATGGGCCAGTGGTTGTCTGGAAATGTTGTAAATAAATCTTGAAATCTTATATGATTGCGCGTAAAGTACAGCAGTCAATATAAAGAAGTGAAACTCCAGCTGCTGCAGCAGTATTGCATTCTTATTATGCACAATTTCGTGGTTCTTTATTAAAGGCAAGTGACCAATTGCCAAAATAGTATGGCACAATACGAAACAACAAACACACTAAGCAAAATAAAGCTGGGGTCACCGCCTTGGAACGATCAATCATTGCACTGGGAGTTTAAACCGGTTTTAGAGTGCTCAACCTCAAACTTGGCCCAGCAATATTTATTAAGGGGTTTAAACAGATTTTAGAGTGCTCAACCTCACACTTGGCCCAGCAATATTTATTTAAGTGTAAATAAAATTTAGCCTCATAGGATTGCAACTCAAATGTTAATTCAAACGCTCTTGTTTAAACTTTGTATTTATCATTATAGTTTTCTCAGCCAACATGAAGTTTTCAAAGCTGAGTTACGGGATCGGGGCAACTGTGCTGGCAGCATTTGTGTATTTGCTCTACCAAAGCCATACCGGTACAGAGCCACATACTGCTGGGGACATTTACATGCAAGCTCCCCCAGCCAATCAAAAAGCCCGGATTCTCCAGGGCTCGTTTTCAGCTGAACGTCGTTCTGCTGTCCATGAGCAGAGTTTTCAACCGATGGTGATCCCCCGTGTGAGGAACGCATCTTTTGACTATAAGGTAACAATATCAGCATATTCCCAAGTAGCCTGAAAATGTGATTCATACCCTATCCATCTTGTTTTACTGGTGACAAAAAGCGCCACCTTGTATTACATTAAGGTATAGCTCAATATTACCAGAAAAGATTACATTTTATGGAAATAATGTTGCAAACATACAAAACATACACAAATTATATTGTTTATCTTCATCTGTGAAATTTTAGGGATCAGATTTGACCTCACTAATTCCTTCCAGTATTCCTTTTCTAAAAAAACACCCTTTCTAATGATATATAACACTTGATAGTTTTTTTGCTGAGGTATGATACATGTACAGTCCTACAGGGTAATTTGAACAGTATTCCTTTTCATAAAAAAAGACCCTTTCCGATCATATATAACACTATATAACACTTGATAATTTGATGAAAGAGAACATTTGGCCTGTCTTTGTTATATAAGGCCGCCATGGAGAAGCTTAACGAGGCGAAGGTCAGTCAAGACGACCCGAGATTGATTCAGCTCATTCGGGACTACTACATCGAGCCGCCGTCTGTAGAGGCATATCATCTGGACAGCCCGGACCGTCTGGAGTTTTCAAACGGGCAGACGCCTTTCATCGACAGCAGGCTAAACTATATGGTACATTTTGTATTTTATAAATACTGTAAAATCTGTATTATTCTTTGGAATGAAATTTCATATTTATTTTTTTTAGACTTATTTATAGACACATTCATTTGTAGATTTCTAATTTTGGAGAGAGAGAAAAAGGGTTTTATCGGTCATTTTCAGATGTGTTTGTGTTATATTCTGTATTTAATAATTTTTTTGCTCAATTATATATAGTAGTGTAATATTATTATTTGGAAAGAGATAGTCAATAAAAAGGCATGAAATGATAGAAAAATAAAGAAAAATCAATGCACCCAGAACGAAATAGTCAGTTGAAATCATCATTCAAATTAAGTTGGTGGTTACACGACACTTGGTGGTTACACAACATTTGGTGGTAATACAACATACTCATACTCTTCATTTCATTGGTGTATTTAATGTAAAATCATTATGATCATGGGGATTTAAGTTCTATTTCTTTCATCGGTCGACTGATCCACAAATTTAACACAGACACATCAGAAAATGAGCGACGCAAATTCCTGATTTTTTGTTCCTCATTGACAAATACCTTTACCAGTAATCATGGACAATGCTGACAAAAATAGTGATTTTACGGTATCTTCCAAATATTGTTCCTGCATACCAGAAGATCATTTATTATGCCCCCCTTCGAAGAAGAAGGGGTATATTGCTTTGCACATGTCGGTCGGTCTGTCGGTCCACCAGGTGGTTTCCGGATGATAACTCAAGAACGCTTGGGCCTAGGATCATGAAACTTCATAGGTAAATTGATCATGACTTGCAGATGACCCCTATTGATTTTGAGGTCACTAGGTCAAAGGTCAAGGTCACCGTGACTGGAAATAGTAAAATGGTTTTTGAATGATAACTCAAGAATGCATACACGGCCAACAGGGCACACTCTGAACAATATTACTGAAGCAACTGGTCTGTAATCCTAAATCTTTAATTATAATTCCAATCAAACATCATCCTTTTAGTAAAATACAGTGGATCAGTAAAAATATTATCAAAATATGAGATTTTTTGTATATTTTGTATATTAAATATTGTGTTAATGTTTAATTTTGTTGATTAATATAAATATAAGCAGGACAGGGGAGGTAATTGTTACAGCATTTGCCTCCCTTGTTTGCAAAAAGCACTGAGATTTACTGAGTTGCCCCAGTTATGTCAGGAGCTGGGGCCTTTTGGATGGGAAAAAAACATGTTGTTTTGACAAAAATTGAGAATTTTTTTTTTTTTTGTACTTACACATACTTTAATATGAGAATAAAAGTGTTTTGCAGTATTATACATACTAAGGTTCAACCTATAGTGCTGGATGGGGAGGTATTAAATCTTAAATTAATCAAAACATATTTCTTGGGGGTAAACCTTCAACTTGGAATGTGGGAAAAATATATGCTTTTTATGCCCCCCTTCGAAGAAGCGGGGGTATATTGCTGTGCTCATGTCGGTCGGTCGGTCCGTCCGTCCGTCCACCAGGTGGTTGTCAGACGATAACTCAAGAACGCATACGCCTAGGAACATGAAACTTCATAGGTACATTGATCATGACTTGCAGATGACCCCTATTGATTTTGAGGTCACAAGGTCAAGGTCACAGTCCCCAAAATAGTAAAATGATTTTTGGATGATAACTCAAGAACGCTTTTGCCTAGGATCATGACACTTCATAGGTACATTGATCGTGACTTGCAGATGGCCCCTATTGATTTTTAGGTCACTAGGTCAAAGGTCAAGGTCACAGTGACAAAAGTCATATTCACACAATGGCTGCCAGTACAACGGACAGCCCATATGGGGGGCATGCATGTTTTACAAACAGCCCTTGTTTGACATTCAGAAAGGGGCCTAATTTCAGTAAGACAAAAACACACACTGTACTGTTTACTTTTTTAGGAAGGAGGTTTCTATGTTGAATGTGGAGCTTTGAATGGGGAAAAGGGGTCAAATACTCTGTTCTTCGAAAAAGTCCGCAAGTGGAATGGACTGCTGGTGGAGGCTGATCCGTCTAACTACCAGGCCCTGAAGTCCAAACATCGAAAGGCTTTCACTGTCAATGCCTGCTTAAGTCCACAGCCCTATCCTGCCATGGTAAGTATAGCTGAAGTCCAAACATTGGAAGGCTTTCACTGTCGATGCCTGCTTGAGTCCACAGCCCTACCCAGCCATGGTAAGTATAGCTGAAGTCCAAACATCGAAAGGCTTTCACTGTCAATGCCTGCTTGAGTCCTCAGCCCTACCCAGCCATGGTAAGTTTACCTGAAGTCCAAACATCGAAAGGCTTTCACTGTCGATGCCTGCTTGAGTCCACAGCCCTACCCAGCCATGGTAAGTTTACCTGAAGTCCAAACATCGGAAGGCTTTCACTGTCAATGCCTGCTTGAGTCCTCAGCCCTATCCTGCCATGGTAAGTTTACCTGAAGTCCAAACCTCGAAAGGCTTTCACTGTCATTCCTGCTTGAGTCTGCAGCCCTACCCGGCCATGGTAGGGTTAGAAAAATCCAAACATTGGAAGGCTTTCACTGTCAATGCCTGCTTAAGCCCACAGCCTTACCTAGCCATGGTAAGTTTACCTGAAGTCCAATCATTGGAAGGCTTTCACTGTAAATGCCTGCTTGAGTCCACAGCCCTACCCAGCCATGGTAAGTTTACCTGAAGTCCAATCATTGGAAGGCTTTCACTGTAAATGCCTGCTTGAGTCCACAGCCCTACCCAGCCATAGTAAGTTTACCTGAAGTCCAAACATTGGAAGGCTTTCATTGTCAATGCCTGCTTGAGTCCTCAGCCCTATCCTGCCATGGTAAGTTTACCTGAAGTCCAAACATGGGAAGGCTTTCACTGTCAATGCCTGCTTGAGTCCACAGCCCTACCCAGCCTTGGTAAGTTTACCTGAAGTCCAAACATCAGAAGGCTTTCACTGTCAATGCCTGCTTGAGTCCACAGCCCTACCCAGCCTTGGTAAGATTACCTGAAGTCCAAACATCGGAAGGCATTCACTGTCCTGCTTGAGTCTGTAGCCCTACCCAAACATAGTTAGTTTACCTGAAGTCCAAACATCGGAAGGCATTCACTGTCCTGCTTGAGTCCTCAGCCCTACCCAGCCTTGGTAAGTTTACCTGAAGTCCAAACATTGGAAGGCTTTCACTTTCGATGCCTGCTTGAGTCCACAGCCCTACCCAGCCATGGTAAGTTTACCTGAAGTCCAAACATTGGAAGGCTTTCACTTTCGATGCCTGCTTGAGTCCTCAGCCCTACTCAGCCTTGGTAAGTTTACCTGAAGTCCAAACATCGGAAGGCTTTCACTGTCGATGCCTGCTTGAGTCCACAGCCCTACCCAGCCATGGTAAGTTTACCTGAAGTGCAAACATTGGAAGGCTTTCATTGTCTATGCCTGCTTGAGTCCACAGCCCTACCCAGCCATGGTAAGTTTACCTGAAGTCCAAACATTGGAAGGCTTTCATTGTCTATGCCAGCTTGAGTCCACAGCCCTACCCAAACATGGTAAGTTTACCTGAAGTCCAAACATGGGAAGGCTTTCACTGTCAATGCCTGCTTGAGTCTGTAGCCCTACCCAAACATGGTAAGTTTACCTGAAGTCCAAACATGGGAAGGCTTTCACTGTCAATGCCTGCTTGAGTCTGTAGCCCTATCCTGCCATGGTAAGTTTACCTGAAGTCCAAACATTGGAAGGCTTTCACTGTCGATGCCTGCTTGAGTCCACAGCCCTACCCAGCCATGGTAAGTTTACCTGAAGTCCAAACGTTGGAAGGCTTTCACTGTCAATGCCTGCTTGAGTCCTCAGCCCTACCCAGCCATGGTAAGTTTACCTGAAGTCCAAACATTGGAAGGCTTTCATTGTCTATGCCTGCTTGAGTCCACAGCCCTACCCAGCCATGGTAAGTTTACCTGAAGTCCAAACATTGGAAGGCTTTCATTGTCTATGCCAGCTTGAGTCCACAGCCCTTCCCAGCCATGGTAAGTTTACCTGAAGTCCAAACATTGGAAGGCTTTCACTGTCAATGCCTGCTTGAGTCTGTAGCCCTATCCTGCAATGGTAAGTTTACCTGAAGTCCAAACATTGGAAGGCTTTCACTGTTGACGCCTGCTTGAGTCTGCAGCCCTACCCAGCCATGGTAAGTTTACATGAAGTCCAAACATTGGAAGGCTTTCACTGTTGACGCCTGCTTGAGTCTGCAGCCCTACCCAGCCTTGGTAAGTTTACCTGAAGTCCAATCATTGGAAGGCTTTCACCGTCAATGCCTGCTTGAGTCCACAGCCCTACCCAGCCATGGTAAGTTTACATGAAGTCCAAACATTGGAAGGCTTTCACTGTCAATGCCTGCTTGAGTCCACAGCCCTACCCAGCCATGGTAAGTTTACCTGAAGTCCAAACATTGGAA
Organism: Dreissena polymorpha; assembly: GCF_020536995.1. Classification (NCBI taxonomy): domain Eukaryota; kingdom Metazoa; phylum Mollusca; class Bivalvia; order Myida; family Dreissenidae; genus Dreissena; species Dreissena polymorpha. Next base: position 178,874,664 of record NC_068355.1, on the reverse strand, counting down.
GGCTTTCACTGTCATTCCTGCTTGAGTCCACAGCCCTACCCAGCCATGGTAAGTTTACCTGAAGTTCAAACATTGGAAGGCTTTCACTGTCAATGCCTGCTTGAGTCCACAGCCCTACCCAGCCATGGTAAGTTTACCTGAAGTCCAAACATTGGAAGGCTTTCATTGTCTATGCCAGCTTGAGTCCACAGCCCTACCCAAACATGGTAAGTTTACCTGAAGTCCAAACATGGGAAGGCTTTCACTGTCAATGCCTGCTTGAGTCTGTAGCCCTACCCAAACATGGTAAGTTTACCTGAAGTCCAAACATGGGAAGGCTTTCACTGTCAATGCCTGCTTGAGTCTGTAGCCCTATCCTGCCATGGTAAGTTTACCTGAAGTCCAAACATTGGAAGGCTTTCACTGTCGATGCCTGCTTGAGTCCACAGCCCTACCCAGCCATGGTAAGTTTACCTGAAGTCCAAACGTTGGAAGGCTTTCACTGTCAATGCCTGCTTGAGTCCTCAGCCCTACCCAGCCATGGTAAGTTTACCTGAAGTCCAAACATTGGAAGGCTTTCATTGTCTATGCCTGCTTGAGTCCACAGCCCTACCCAGCCATGGTAAGTTTACCTGAAGTCCAAACATTGGAAGGCTTTCATTGTCTATGCCAGCTTGAGTCCACAGCCCTTCCCAGCCATGGTAAGTTTACCTGAAGTCCAAACATTGGAAGGCTTTCACTGTCAATGCCTGCTTGAGTCTGTAGCCCTATCCTGCAATGGTAAGTTTACCTGAAGTCCAAACATTGGAAGGCTTTCACTGTTGACGCCTGCTTGAGTCTGCAGCCCTACCCAGCCATGGTAAGTTTACATGAAGTCCAAACATTGGAAGGCTTTCACCGTCAATGCCTGCTTGAGTCCACAGCCCTACCCAGCCATGGTAAGTTTACATGAAGTCCAAACATTGGAAGGCTTTCACTGTCAATGCCTGCTTGAGTCCACAGCCCTACCCAGCCATGGTAAGTTTACATGAAGTCCAAACATTGGAAGGCTTTCACTTTCAATGCCTGCTTGAGTCCACAGCCCTACCCAGCCATGGTAAGTTTACCTGAAGTCCAAACATTGGAAGGCTTTCACTGTCATTCCTGCTTGAGTCCACAGCCCTACCCAGCCATGGTAAGTTTACCTGAAGTTCAAACATTGGAAGGCTTTCATTGTCTATGCCTGCTTGAGTCCTCAGCCCTACCTGGCCATGGTAAGTTTACCTTAAGAGACTTTCACTATCATTCCTGTGTGAGTCTGCAGCCCTTCCCAGCCATGGTAGGGTTAGAAAAATCCAAACATTGGAAGGCTTTTTTTCTGGGAAATTAATATTGTAACAATTTTTGTGAAGAGATACAATATTTAGTTGTTTTAATTGTTTAATATTTACACAAACTTGTTTTTAATTGTTTAAGATAAAAGCAATTTGGGGGGGGGGGTTGTTTTGGGAAAATTCCATGATAGAGGGGTCAAATACCTAAAGGAAAAAAGTCCAATATCCAGTGGTTCTCAAAGAAAAAAACAACGTGGTAGTACCTGACTCCCTACCTTGCAGCTCAAGGTCACACCCTACCTTACAGCTCATGGTTGCACCCTATCTTTCAGCTCAAGGTTGCACTTAAAGGTCTCAGATCAAGTTTGGCCCCCAAAAAAGCATGGAACATTCCTGTTTCAGCCATGACTACCATAATTATATTATTCATGTAGCCTTTATTTTCTATTCCAGGTGACGTTCAATAAAGCATTCAACCGTGGTCGTGTTGTAGACAACAACGAGGCAAAAGACTGGATCCATCAACAAGGGATCTCGAAGGACGAAGTCTCCGTCCAGTGCTTCCCTTTGTACTCCCTGCTTCTGGCGCTGAACCAGCTCACGGTGGACTTCTTCAGCCTAGACGTTGAGGGTGACGAACTTCGCGTTCTTAAGACGATCCCTTTTGATAAGGTGGACATAAAAATGATGACGGTCGAGTACGTACATCAGGTGGGAAAAGACGGGGACCTGAAGAGTTTTGTTGAGAAGAAGGGCTATGATAACATGCTGCAGATGTCCCGATGGGACGGGGGTGTGAATGATGTTATATTTAGAAAGAAGGGTCTTCAGCATTAGGACTTAGGGGCTGGGGTGTTATTAAGGGGGGGGGGGGGCTGGGGTTTTATTAAGTGTTTTGAAGCTGGTATGTTATTAAGGGGGGCTTAAGGGGCTTGGGTATTATTTGGGAATGTCATTATGATGAAGGGTCTTCAGCATTAAGGTTAGGGGCTGGGATTGTGTGATTTCTTATAACTGGGATGTTTATGCAAAGCTTGGGTTGGGGTCGAGATTTTCTTTAACTTATTTAACTTATGTACATAGTGGGTCCTCTTGCGTTCAAATATGCATAATCTCTACAAATAACTGTTTGAGTATTCAGTGCAATTCGGATCATTCCTTTTTGTTTGAATATGAATACAGTGTGTTTATGATTGTATTTGAAAACATTGTTCATGATCGTATTTGAATACAGCATGTTTATGGTTGTAATTGAATACAGTTGGTTTGTGATTGTATTAGAATATAGTATGTTTATGATTTCTTCAATAGTGGATGGTTATGAATGTTTTTGAATACACTGTGTTTATGATTGTTTTCTAATAAAGTGTGTTTATGCATTTTTTTAAAGTGAATGGTTATGATTGTATTTGAATACAGTATGTTAATGATTGTGTTTTAATACAATGTGTTCATGATTATTTTAACCCATTTATGCCTAGCGTCTAGAAAAAAGGCCTTGGCAAACAGCAAAGACCCAGATGAGACGCCGCATCATGTGATGCGGCGTCTCATCAGGGTCTGCGCTGCTTGCTTAAAGGAATTTTGTAAGAAAATGTTTAAATATAAAAATAAATATACTAGACATCCCTAATTTTGGAATTAAATTGATCCAATTTAGAAGGATGGGAAAGTCCACTAGGCATAAATGGGTTAATTGTATAACATTGTTATTGCCATTCAATATGTAGCAAATTATTAACCCAAAAATGGTTGTTTAAATTCAAAGAGTATTTTATTAAGACTACATTTGATTAATCTTGGATGCCAAATAATTAATTATTATTTTAGGTACACATGTTGTGAAGGCATTTTATCAACATAAGTTGAATGCACAAATGAATATAATCACTCAAATAATGATGCTGTTACTCATGCTTATTATATACCCTATTTCCATGCAAAATGTGTTTCACTTTTGGGTGTGTCTTGTACAGGGATACACAGTAATTACATGAAGTCACAAAAGAATTCTGTTCAACTTCTAATCGGAGATACATTACATTAAAGAATCTGATAACATACTTAAAATTAGGAAATTTTCAATCACTCTTTTGTAAGTATAAGGATCTAATTGACAACATGACAAAACATGAATTCTTTCTAAATGTTGTTGTAAAATATGTCTTTTTTTGTTACCAAGGTGGCAAACTGAATTTGTGCTGTTTGTTTCATGTTTATTTCACTGTAACCTTGTTGTTTTTTTCTAAACAAATATCTGTTATGTTTGAATATTGTATTACTTATTGAAAGCTTTCTTTTCTCCACTATCTGTTAAAGGGGCCTTTTCACAGATTTTGGCATATTTTGAAGTTTGTCATTAAATGCTTTATATTGATAAATGTAAACATTGGATCTTAAAAGCTCCAGTAAAAAATCAAGAATAAAATTTAAAAAAGGAAAAAAAATAGCCGGTACCAGGGCTCAAACCAGTGACTCCTGGCGTCCTGGAGTTAGTCTGAAGTAAAAACGCATTAGCCCTCTTGGCTATTCCGCCGAGTTTACACAGTTTAAGTATTTTATACCTTATATAAGCAATCTTCGTAGTTTCGTAAATTTAAACGACAACAACAGAACTCTCCAAATTATTCAATCGTTTCGCGTTGCATATATGATATACATATAATATTTAGGTTTTCAAATCGTCAAAAGATACATATAATGGCTATATTAGACTATGGTAAATGTTCAGTAATACTGTTTCCTCACAAATATCATAACTAAAACGAAAATTTGCGAATCTATTAAACCGTGAAAAGATCTCTTTAAAGGCTTTCAATTATTTTCAAATTATTATAGCCTCGCTCTGAAAAGGGGTTTTAAATTCAGGTCCAGATAAGATGCGTATATGCGTAAAATACTCATGGAAAATTTCCAAATACACATCAATTATTCTTTTGATGAATGAAAAAAATAATCATAAAATTGACAAGAATTTTGTGCAATTATCAGTTGGACAAACAGTGCCCCAATTCGGATTATTTGATCAGCCATTTCAAAATGCATGTTTATGTAAACAAGAGTAGATGTTCTTTATTATGAATACATGTTTTCTGCATGTTCATGTATATATTTTTTTATAAAATTCAAAATCAAAGACTTTTAGACTTTTGCGGGAGTATTTTAAATACACACGCCGAAGTCTTTGATTTTGTATTTTAATCATCAGCTAAAAAGGTCATGAGTGAAATACTCTTTATCTTAAAAAATTATCTGGGGCTCTGCAGTTTAATGCATGTGTGTAAAGCGTCGTCCCAGGTTTTTTTTACACACATGCATTAAAACCTTTTTTCCTGGAGCAAACATTGTATTTATTTTAATGCCATGTTGATCTTAAAACTCTCGTCAGAATCGCCCATATGCTTATTTCCCGTCTTATATTTATGTATCGGAAAATCTGTATTATATCAGAAGATTTACCAAATGTTTTATGCATTATTATTTATTACAAATATTTAGATGTTTTTGTAAACCAGCCTCTCCATATAGTATTTATAGGGATGTTCATGTTTCTTATTATATAAAGAAATTGATGTTTCTAATTGTATGAAAAAATCATGTTTCTAATTATATAAAGAATTAGATGTTTCTTATTATATAAGGAATTTCTTGTTTCTAATTATATAAAGAATTTCATATTTCTTTTTATATAAAACTTGTATTCCTTACATATTGTTAAGCATTAAATCTAGGGAGGGTGTCAAGGTTATCGTGTGATATTTTAACACACCAAATACGTCAATCTTTATTAAGAAAAATATTAGTAATTTGTATAGCACCATATTTGCATGCAAAGTCGTTTTTGTTCAGTCTATTCATTTTGTGAAGCCTTTCAAAGTTCTTGCTGAATTTCTGTCAATGCTTTATTTGCTTTATTTGTTTCATTGATGTTGAAGTAGTGTATATCTATTTTATTTTCTTGTATGATGTGTTCCAATGCTCATTTTATACAGACAACAGTAGGAGTAATGTTTTGCAATACTTATTTTATACAGACCAAAGCTTGAGTAATCAGCATTTAGTATTATATGTTTGTACTGCAACTGGCTATATGTTTGTACTGCAACTGGCAATATGTTTGTACTGCAACAAGCTATATGATTCATTTTTTTTCATCTCTGAATTCTGTATCAAACACCGAGTTTTAAACGTATTTTGTTTCTTGGTGAAACACAATTCCTTTTACTTCTTCCAAGTTGTTAGGTCTTTTTTTATTGTTTGTGGTTTGTTTTCTCCATTCTTGAAATTGAAAGTTGGCTTAAACTTTTGATTATAGAATTAACTTATTTGACAACAACAACAACAACAACAAAGAATATGATGTGTCCAATCAATTTGCAAAGTCATTATTGTCAATGTATAAGTACAACAGACTTTTTGGCAATTAAACTTTGTCATAAATACAGGTTCCTCACTAGGTATGAATATCATTGGCCTCTTATTGTTGCATGTTTAAACATTTCACACCAAAAATGAGCCATTTTGTGGCCATTCTTCAATCAAATGCAATGTTTATGCTTAATTTGTACCTGTATTGAAATGATTTGAAGGGAAACAAGCTTTAAGTTTTATCATCCATATTTCTTTTTTTATACAGTCCATTGCTGTTTATTTTGTGTATGACTCAAGTACGATTGTATGCTTAAGAGCTAATAAATGTTGTTGTTATATCATTTTCAATACAAACCAAAAGGTTGATAAAACTGTTTCATCTCTTAGTTCAACTAAAGAGCATTTAGCTTAAAGTTGGCAAAATTACTTTGTCAGTTTGTGATGAAAGCAGTTGCTCTTAATTGAAAGCAAACAGATAGTTTATGTTACGATCTAAAAAAATTCAATGCTTGTTTTACGTACCCATTTAGTTTTATTCCATTATTATCAATGTACCTCTCATGACTGGATTTAGGGAATAAACAACGGAATGCTGGATTTCGGTGTTACTTTTTGCAGTGGTTACCTCCCATTAAGGTTAGAGTTTTAGGTGGCAGGGGATATATCAGTGAAAGGGGGGTCCATGAAAATTACATATCTTTAGGGTAGGGGTAAGCTATGGTCTTTAAAAATCAATTGGGTATTTATAAGATGTATTTCTTGTGTTAGGTGTGAGAAAGAATGTCTCAAAATTTTGGAAAAAAACATTGAAACTCGTGACAGCTCCCTAGCAAGTAAATGTTGAATCTTCAAAAAGGAGGTTTTCACTTTTGGCGGAAGTCAATATTTCACGCTGCAGAAACAGAACAGAACTTTGGAGGTAAATTGTGAAAAATCTAAACGTATGGGAGACACTTTTCTATGTGAATAAACACAGCACAGGGATGAAATTAATGAGTAATGTAGCCAAAACTAGGATTGCATTCTGTTTGAATGTACTGTGCATGCCATGAAATGGGTCAAATTTCTTAAGTTTTCATTAAAAAATGAGGTGGGTGGGGGGAAAGATCAAGGGCCATAGTTTCACAAGTGAAGAAACCAGCCTTGTGTTTGACTGTATTTTCAATGTATGTTGCCTATGTTATGACACTGACACAAAAAGACTTTCATGTGTCACTTTTTGTTTTGATGAAATGGATTTGACTGTTTGCGGCCTTTCGGAACTCAAAATTTGGTCAAAAATATATCCCCTGCCCCCTTAATAGCAAAATGCAAAATTTTAAAATTCTGTTTATCATACAAAAATTGATACAAACATTCCACAAATGTGTTGCGGTAACAAATCGAACATAATTTAGCATATATCTTTTAACCGCTATGGTTTAGATTATGGAAAACAAAGGGAGGTAATAATGTTTAAAAACATTGCTTATTTTAGGAAAATTTCACGTGTACTGGTTTTGCACTGGAAAACAATGTTTAAACTCATATTTTTATACTAGCATCTACATTTGCACATTTTCTGAGCTCGAATACTAAAATAAGCAAGATAAGTATGCAGTTTTGTAGAAAAAGTTGTTAAAATAGCAAAAACCATGCAAAATAGTGGTTTGTAACATGCCGCAAACATAAATTATTTTTTCTTCTTATTTAAAGTCATCATGGCAACATATTTCTTCATGGCACACCTAACAGATGAAGAAAGACTAAGATTGAATCATTTATTTGATAATAAATACCAAATAATAAATGAATGCCACATCTGGAAGGGGGCATGCACTCCGAACGGCTATGGTGTTCTGCGGTGTAGTTTCCGCGGCAAACGGCTAAGGCTTAAAGCTCACCGCGCACTATATTTTCTTGAAACTAAACATGCCATGTCATCAAAAATGCATGTGTCGCATTTATGCCATAATAAACTTTGTGTCAACATCAAGCACTTAAGTTATGAGCCTCAAAACATTAATAACAACAGACAAATATGTGCTCATGAAGGTTTATGTCATGGTCATTATGGCTATTCAGGTTGCAAGATTTGAGGTAATATAAATAGTTTGGACACCTGTCACTGTTGTAAAATTAATGTTACAAATATTGCTGCTACACAGTTAAATTGTTATATTGTTTTGGTTCTATTTACACATTTTAATTTCCAAGATTGATTCCATAGTCATGTTCTTTTGTAACTTTACTAGGAGCCTTGTACAATGACTGGGAAAGTACAGCCCTATTCGCCCTTTTTCTGTGGCTTAAATATCGAGATGTCTTGTATTCATGTTTTTGTTTGCGATCACTGTGGTACCGTGCTATGTTCTGTGTGAACATAGCATATCTGTACATCGGATCGCTTGCCTCGATATTAATGCCACAGCGCCCAGCAAGTTGAAGTAAGGATAAGCCACGGCCCACGCTTGCACCGAGTGTTGCGGAGTAGCATAGAGCTGTAAATGATCTTTTCCAGACCATGCTCTTGGGAGCATATGAAAACAGCCTACTGTGCATGTTTTCACATCTGTTAGTATTGTGTAGTTGCACAGTGTCCCTTAGCTGTTGTACTCCACAGTACTTGTCCAAGACCTTCTGCAATTTTTGTTTGTCTGCTGCCGACAACACAACATTCTTGCCATATGGCAAATACCTTGTACTGTGTCCTTTCAGATGTGCAGTGCAGACAACAGATTTGTGCTTGCAGCTATCGTGTGACCCTGAGAAACAATCTAGAACATTAGTGACTGCTTCTCGAGCCCGGGCAAGGTACAACTCGTCTCCACGCAGAAGCTTCCTCAGTCTGGTAAGTTCGAGCCGTACTCTGGTACGGATAGCTGTAGCTAATTTCTTGCAGTACAGGAGCCTATCCATTCCCTTTGGCTGCTTTATGCACGCGGAACGCAAGTGCTTGTGTAGATTTCGCATATTATGAATAAAGCACTTGAAATGTTGGACTTTCTCCTGTACCTTGGCATTGTGCTCCCTCATAGCTTTGGCAAGTGAAGCACTACCATTAGTGGTCACAGACTTAACTTTAAGAATATTTTGATTTTTGATATTTTCCAAAGATTTTTTAAGAAATATTGCCTCTGCCTGATTAATTGATGTTTCGTCACAATAATTCTTTTTGCAAGATCTGTCTAAATGATTACAGTTGGGTTTGCTGCAAAGTTTATTTCCAATGTGAAGATCTACAGGCAGGTGTTTAGATGTTGTTTTCTCAATTACAGGTGCGAAAACTTGAGTTGCCGTGTCACATCCATCTTGTGGTCTGCTTGTATACGCGACATCAAACTCCACATCTGTTTCACCGGAACACCCAGCAAGGTTTGAAATACGCCTCACATATTCCTGATTTTTTACTAGTTGCTGACGTCCCATGTCTTCCACTTGGTCAGCAACAGTGTTCAGCTTCCTCTGCATGCCCCTCTTGTCTGGAGCCTGTATATTGAGGCAGGCCAGCAGTAACTGTATGTCTGATATGCCCAATTTTGAGCACAGCACTGGAAGAAGCAAGCTGACATTCAGGACTCCTAGTGGCTTGCCATGCTTCTGTGGGATGCTGGTGTATAATGGAATTTCATCTGAGCAAAAGTCACAGTTGTGGCATAACACCTTAATATCCACACATAGTCCTTTTCTGTCTGTGATATTGTAATCCAGGCTAGGTTGATCACAGCTGTGATTCCCTATGCACTTGAAAATGTTTCCAAACTGACTTATGTTTACAATGATGTTCTCATTGTCAGATATATTTGCACTTTGTTTCTCAGGCTGTGGTACTGTTTGACGTGGTCGCAGTTTAAAAGGGAGAACGAGTGGATCTCGAGAACGGTTACACGCATTCAAGACATCGTTAGCCACAGAATCACCCAATCGCACGACACTTTCCAGGTCAGGGTCTAAATTCAACGGAATGGAATCTTGATCTTGTTTCTCTACACAGCGCACATGACTGCTGTTATAGTTTGGAAATACTCCTTTTTTGAAAAGTGCACCTTTGTTTTTCCTAGCGCGATTGTTTTTATAACTGTGCTGTGATTTCTTATGAAGTGATCTCATTTTGAATGGTATTTTATCCAAGGTGTTTTAAAAGATACATCTGCTCAACACTATAGACTTGTAAACAATAAGGCCACTTCAATGTTTTAGCAAATTCTGGTCTTTTTTATCTACATAATGAGTGCAGCAGGGTCAGGTGTCCAGATAGTGTTTGTTTTATTGTACCAATTAGTACACATGCAAATACAGAGGAGTCAAACTTGTATATGGACATAGGATTTAGCTCCCTTGTGTACAGTGAAAACAGTATTCAATAAAGCTGCATTTTGGCTTTAAAACACTGAAGGGCCAGTAGCTTTGGGACTATGTTTGGTCATGATCTATGAATCTAAGTATGTGCTACTCCAGATGGAGTATGGGTATTTTATCCAGTGTCTTTTTGTAATCTGTGCACAATTATAGGTTCAAATAACTTTTGAGACTGTACTTTCTCTCGGCATTGACCATGAATGTCAATATTTGGTGCATGTACTATGTATTCATAGGGGAATATACCTCTGTAAGACTGATTGATATTGTCAATAATCATTTTAAACATTTGACCAATAACTTGTGCTTCTCTAATAAATAGAGTCAAATGTTGTGAATAGGAACACTATTTGTTGGATTATTTCTGATTGGTTGTTTCCCTTGAATTGTGTGAAATTTTGGAATTACTGTAAAATACAAACAAAACACAGTATACAGTTAAGAAATGTTGCATTTAATTTATTAAACATTGTATTTCAATATAACAAAAGCTTTTTGTGTTATCATGCATATATTAAAAAACTTAAGGTGGCAGGGGATATATCAGTGAAAGGGGGGTCCATGAAAATTACATATCTTTAGGGTAGGGGTAAGCTATGGTCTTTAAAAATCAATTGGGTATTTATAAGATGTATTTCTTGTGTTAGGTGTGAGAAAGAATGTCTCAAAATTTTGGAAAAAAACATTGAAACTCGTGACAGCTCCCTAGCAAGTAAATGTTGAATCTTCAAAAAGGAGGTTTTCACTTTTGGCGGAAGTCAATATTTCACGCTGCAGAAACAGAACAGAACTTTGGAGGTAAATTGTGAAAAATCTAAACGTATGGGAGACACTTTTCTATGTGAATAAACACAGCACAGGGATGAAATTAATGAGTAATGTAGCCAAAACTAGGATTGCATTCTGTTTGAATGTACTGTGCATGCCATGAAATGGGTCAAATTTCTTAAGTTTTCATTAAAAAATGAGGTGGGTGGGGGGAAAGATCAAGGGCCATAGTTTCACAAGTGAAGAAACCAGCCTTGTGTTTGACTGTATTTTCAATGTATGTTGCCTATGTTATGACACTGACTCAAAAAGACTTTCATGTGTCACTTTTTGTTTTGATGAAATGGATTTGACTGTTTGCGGCCTTTTGGAACTCAAAATTTGGTCAAAAATATATCCCCTGCCCCCTTAAACTAATCCGGTTGTTTTGGACTAATCAAACTAATCCCTTGAGGTCGGAGTGGTTTAGTGGCTATGGTGTCGGCCTAGCGACCCAGAGGTCATGGGTTCGATCCCCACTGTGGGAGCGTTCTTTAGATCTCCCCCAAAGACACCAAGTACTGGTTCTAGGCCCAGGAAACGGACTCGAGAGCGTTTTAATAAGCCGGAGGCTTCAAGTTCAATAGCTAAAATGAATAGGTTAAAACTTAAACTGTTTTGTTGATTAATAATGATAATAATAAAAATAAGACATTGAATTGATCGAAGCATAACAATTTGAAACTAATCTTGTTCGATTAATATAGCAGTCGTGGAACATCGACAATCTCCGGTATACTCCTTAAAAATCTCTTCTCATGCAAAGTGCTCAAAATTTGATAATTAGAGATTATTTAAATAGAAATGTACAAAGTTCAACATTCCTTTTCTATAAAAAAGATTAGCGCTCGAAATCGGGAATTTCAGTATTTCTACAATGTGAAGCTCCCACTGTCAGATGCTAGCGCGGGTACAGATATTTCCAAATACAAAAAACTAGTTCAGTGTTATTTATAAATGCCATTTAAATGTATTATTAACAAAACATTGTTTACTGTACTCTCTGACACATACAATCGATTTATAACAGATATTTTGTAAGTTAAGCACTCTATCAGGGAAGCGGACAACGACAGCGAGCGAGGCATGGTATTGTAATGCGCATGGGGGGTAGAGGGTTAGGGTAAGTGTGAGGGTTAGGGGTCGGGTTTGAGTAAGGGTTAGCCTTAACCCATACCTTAACCCTAACCCGACCCCTAATACTAACCCTAACTAACTAACCCAGGGTTATCTCCCCTATACCATGCCTCGCTCGTTGTAATTGTCCTCTTCCCCTCTCTCCAACGCCGAACGCGCACTTAAACCTCCACACATTAGTTAGTACCGATAAAGGAGAAATCGATAATCCTACACATTGACGCTGAAAATCTCAAATGCTCGCGCGGGCAAACCACCCCGCCATCCATTACGACGTTTCATCATGGTATATATCGATGTCATATTACCAAAAAATGTTTTCTATACATACACAAAGTAACAATTTATAATAGGGGTGTCCGGTAATTTAACCCGACGCCGACGAGCGGGTACCGAACAGCGTACCCACCCTGTTATTACATATAAAGGTAATATTAATTATGTTTCACATGGTTTACCTGACATCTTTCAATATTTGTACTTGAAAGTTTATCAAACATTTCTACATTTCAAAGCCTTCACTTTCAGACGAAAGCACGGATACCGATACACCCCCCCCCCCCCCCAGTTAATAAGTATAATTGTAGTATTAGCAATAAATAACACTTATTCAATTGTATTCAGAAATTCAATTGATTGAAAAACAACAGCATTGTTTTCTGTACTTTTTGACACAATATAGCGATATTTATAACTGTGGGTTGGGTGACGTAACGGGTACCCAAATAGCCCAAAGTTGGTACAGTAGAAGGAGATGTACTGATAATATCTATCTTATCTGTTTAATAACATATATCGATATTTGAAAATGACAATGCACAACACAAATCATTCGTGTCATTTTCGTAATAATTACGCGTTCATAACGGGAAATTAGGTAATTCTATCAGTTGAAGCTGCAACCCTCAGTGGCAATCGCGGTTACAGAAATTTCCCCAATTTACGACGTGTTCTTATGGTATAAGAATTACAATATTATCTACAATGGTATTTATCCATTTAGATTATGACAAAACCAAAACCTTGTTAGAAAAACTTTGTTTTCACACATAAGTTATTAATGGCGGGGATTTCGATGCACGATCAGCGGCGAGTACCGTAATCCCTCCTGTAAGTACAGATGAAAGGGGATATTTATCATATGCTTGCTTAAAAGACATGGGCCAATCTTTGTAACGGAAAGTACACACATCATTCAGGTACTTTTATTTAATAAAATAGCATTCTATATTAGGGATTTCGATAATTTCACATATAAAATGACCACGCTCATCTCTAGCGATGGAAGATCCACCGAAATCTCGCAAGTTACGACGTGTTACAGTGGTACTAAAAATAAATAACTTTTCGCAATAGGTATTCATCGATGTATATTTTTTTAAATATTATTTGTTACGTTATATAACTCAACGAAATCCCCGTAACTGATAGCTAATTTGATTGATGAACTATTTGTTTTGTAATTTCACAATAAGTAATTGATAGTAACACTTATATCAGTGTGATAAGAAATGAAATATAATTTTAATTGCTGTTATATCGAAAATTTCGGTTCATGGTCGAACATTACCAAAATCCCGGTAATTGATATAATAATGGCCTTTTAACATCCTCTTTTTCTTCCAATACTGCACATTTATCCCACCGGGGTATTTTCGTACAGAGGTGTATATACAAAGGCGTTGTGCGGAGTGTAAAGTGCAGATTAAAACCAAATAAAAAAAAGCTATGTCTTGGTCTATGGTGTGCCGGCAAGACCCCTATAATCTGGGGAGCGGTTTTGCGGTTTTGTCATAATTGTTTTTCTGTTTATTTTTGGAAGTTTGAATTGAAGATCGGACAAAGTCTGGGTTAACGACTTTAGCTCTTGAAGGCCTCAAGGCTTACTGCTGTGGTCTGCTGCAATTGTAGCTGGTTCCACAATTGAGTCGCCGAGGGGAAAACGGAGTACTTAAATACATCTTTTCTTCAGAATGGTACGAGAAATCTGTGTCCATAGCCATGTCCACCAAGAGTAAGATGATGTAAGAATCTCACTGGTGGGATGTCGATTAAGTCATTGGTTATGCGGTAGACCATAATAATTTTCGAGTTTGCACGGCGATGTTGTAGCATACTCCATCCAAGCTGGTTAATCATATTGCTGGTACTACTTGTTCGTCTGCAATCACCCTTCACAAAACGGGCTGCACGTCTTTAGGATTGGTCTGACAAGCGTTTTGTATGAATGCGCCTTGATCTCTTGTCGGCAACTTGCCAGATTAAATTCTCCTCAGGAATTATAGGCTGTTGATTGTCTTTTTCACAGTGCTTATATACATAATAATTAATACATTTATTACTTAAATCCAATACGTTTCGTTATTTTAAAATGTTATCACTTCCTACAGTTGAATAAATAAAGCATATTGAGATTTCTCGGGACCTCTGTAATAACGAGTAGATCTATTTCGATATGTCTACATACTAAACTTTTAGTGATGTTGGCGCTTTGATAATAGTATATTAGTCGGATTTAATTTCCACTCATCATGTGCTTTCATACAAATCTTTTCCATGTAAATAAATTTATTCGCTTAAACATTAAGTTTTCGTTCGAAATCATTTAGAACGAACGCACCATTCGAACGCACGTGACCGTTACGTCACATCCGTCAAAAACCGGTGTCGAGAGAAGAGCATAGTTCGCTGACCGAGAAATGGCATTGCTACGGAACAAAATAGTGCAGCTTCTGTTAAACCAACAGGTATTTATTTGATTCAACTTATTAAATATAAAATTATCATCTATGGATATTTGATTTAATTTATTGTCGTTTGGTATCACACATTTACATTACAATGCCAAGGACAGCACCTTGAATCGATCGGTGTAAATCCAAGGGGGTGGGGTGAGTGTCAAACTGCAGGTTTAGTTTTCGGCGATTTCGTTTGAACACTTTTTCGCATGAAGTAAGTATTACCACAAGATTTACTCTTTGCATTGACAGAACTGATTCATATTTAGATTTCAGGACTTACTAATTTATTGAACAACACTTGTTGTCAAGCAGGAAGGGGGAAAAAAACAAATGTGTCGCGTTCTGAGAAGATTGGGCATAATGCCTGTGCGTTAAGTGTCGTTCCAGATTAGCCTGTGCAGTCTGCACAGGCTAATCAGGGTCAACACTCTCCGCCTAAACTTGATTTGCAGGAAGGAGGGACTTCCTTGAAATTAAAAATACCATAAAAGCGGAAAGTGTTGTCCCTGAATTAGCCTGTGCGAACTGCACAGGCTAATTTGGGACTACTTTTTACTCACATGCATTAATCCCAGTTTTCTCAGAACACGATACAAATGTCTGCGCAGAATCATAAGTTTTGATTGCAGATCACAGTTTACAGCACACAGCCTTTAGTTGCATGTGACGACAGTGTGAAATATATATCATGCTTAGTTTTTGTCCATGACAATCCTCTCAACTAGATTATTACTTCAAGAGACATACAAACACACTCATAGAGCCTTTGATATTTTATGCTATGGCGGCTCTGGGAGTTCATATGCACCCCTTCATAAACACAATGGCAGTTTTGCACACAGATTTGGTGACCATCACTATAGGGATAATACACGTTTTCGAGTGCATGATCATCTGCGGGCGCTCGAAAAATCCGTTCCTACCAGAGTGCCCGAGAGCGCCCGCAGATGATCATGTCCGAGAAAATGTGTATTTTCGCTATTATTGCATAAACAAATCACACATACCAAAATAAAATAACATTGAAAATAAAATGTCTTGTTCATTGGACATGGACAAAATAATTCGATTATTTCATATGACGTCATAAAGTTCAAGGTTGTGTTTTACATATGCCTCACTTGGTCGTCATCAGAAATGACGAGGCTTTACCTTCGGATAGGCAGTTTTTGTTTGAAAATGTGTTTAAACAGTGGATTAATGCAAAGTTGAAATGCAGCCGCGCAAAGTAAGAAATGAAAAATTATTTTGGAATTTACTGGTCGTGACGCATAAATATATCATCAGAATAAGTCTTTGTTTTCATAGATGTTTCATTCGATGATGATTCATACAGGTCCATCTTATTTTGTTCCTACTAAGTTTTCTAAAAATTAATACTGCCAACATATTGTCACTGAAGTATTTCAAGCATGCAGCAGGATCGTTGAAGGTTCATAAACACTTACATTTGCAGAGTCACTTGAAAGTGTTGAGTAAATAACCTTAACTTCATTGACGTTGCCAATAAATAAAGTTGTTGTCAAGAGAGTGCATATGGCATAATTTGAAAAGTGGATTGAAATATTCATTGCCTTTATCCCTGCATGCATGAGGAAACTGGTGCTTATTCAGTTCCCCATTTATGCTTGGAAAGTTGTTGAAGTCTGGAGTTATTAACACAGTTCATAATAACTTCATTGAATCCAATGAAAAATTGGAAGTAACTTCGCGTTGACCAGTCAATGGATATGAAAAACACATAACAGGGCTTGAACGGCATGTGAATTGCCTTGTTAATACACGATTTCTCCCGTTCAAGCCCTCCTTTTTCAAAGTTTCTGCACCCCACCAGAGGGTATTTTAGATAGAGTTTGTGCAATAATAAACAGACATGGTTCGTAACCAATTAAGGAAAGCGATGAATAAACTTTCAATGCACATTACATTTACCTAAATGGCAGCCTACGGACTTTATCCTTTGCATGCAACCTATAAAAAACACGACAATGTTTCAATACTGTATTCTTGCTTCCATTTTCATTTTGAAATTTGGAATAGTGTAAATATTTGACACCTGTGTGATATTGTTATCAACTAAGGTTACATCAAATATCATGATCTGCAAAAGATTGGTATACTGCGACCTAACCGATAGCGACACTTTTTGTCAGCAACATTATGACAGTTTCCCAATAATGGTGGATAGAGTGTTCGAAAGAATAACAAAGTAAATAAAAAGCAATTATTTTTTGCTTTAATGGTACCATTTGCATGAGTTAGTGCTTTAAACAAGTAAAGTTGATATGTTTTTGCAGTATCAGTGTTCCTTATCATTTTTAGTAGTGATCAAATTTTCACCTTTGTACAAACGACGGCGCATTGCATCTCTCAGCAACACTTTGGGTTATAAAGCTGAGAGTTGAATTATTGCAACTAGAGACATTATGAACATGTCTGATTCACGGTAAAATGACATAATTTTATATAACATCACTGTTAGCGGGAAAATGTTGCAGCTACTTTAAAATTGACAACACCATATAATGACATGCATCTGCTTACATTTTCAGTCGACGTTGGGTTCCTGCAAATATGCCACTGCATCTTCAACAGTGAGTATTCATGTAAACTCTCAACACATGCTTGACTGACATTCTGTTTCATTCATTAATGTGATTGATTCAAGCAAACAAATTAAATTTGCACAAAACATGTGTCTTTCACATACTTGGGTTACCCGGGGTATACATACAAAGTAAAGTGGATGTTAAATCTGCCTCAGAAAATTCCCATTTCTATTTAAAACACTGTACAAAATAGAAAAATACTTAAAATACTTTATTTTTGTTACTTTATCACTAGCATTATAACTTCCCAAAGACAGTCTGGTTGGTTGACTGCTATTGGTTTATTAGTCCCCTACTGGTGTAACTTAACCCTTTCCCCCATAAGAAGCACATGAAAATGGCTTTTGCAAACAGCATAAAACCAAACAGCTTGTGAGTAACCTGCATCCTGTTCAGGTTTTATGCTGTTTGCTGCTCATCAGTAACTAAGAGTTGGAAATAAAGCCTTTAAAACTTGAATCTAGTATGAAATGTATTTCATTAAATTTAAGTTTTTTAGGGACTACAAATGCGTCAAAATAAGTATTTGTATAAGGGGTAAACGGTTAATAGTTGTAGAGGTTTCCTTCTCTTCCGTCCGCCTGTGGGTTTGTCTGTCAGTCAGAATCTGGATCCTGTGATAACTCAAAAAGTATTTGGACTATTTGGATGAGTTGAATGGTGTGTGGTTAGAGTACTTTTTTGTGATTATGCATGGTTATTTATTTTTTTGTCCTGACAAAAATTGTGGCTGTGATGGTGACAGAAATTGTGGCTGTGATGGTGACAGAAATTGTGGCTGTGATGGTGACAGAAATTGTGGCTGTGATGGTGACAGAAATTGTGGCTGTGATGGTGACCAAAAAACAATCATCTGAATCCTGCAATTACTCATCAATGACAATAGCTAGGCTGATGAGAGCCTACAGGGAATATGCAATTTATTTCAGTTTTGTTTATCTGGCACCAAATCATAGGAAACCCTACACTGCAGGTTTGCTTAAGCATTTTTGAAAAAGGAGTCTGGTCAAAATAGAATTTTTTTAATGGATAAAATGGCAAATTTGGGAATTTTTTATCGACAAAATGGACCAAATTTGGATATTTTTTTCAACAAATATTGGCACATCTGGCCTTTTCATGGCTATTTTGGGGAAAAATCATATAACAGCTATGTACTTTGTTAGATGTTAAGAAATAAAATTTAGATATAATATTCATTAGACACTTCTTTAAAAAATAATAATTGGAAATTGGGATTTTTTTTACAATTTGGGTAATGGATTGGGTCTATTTGCTTTGAGATCAGGTCCGTTTTACAGCCTTTTTAACATAGCAGAAAAACCCCATGAACTGTTTTTTCTTTTGCAGAACCTGCGTGAGGTGCTGACCAATCTGATCCCAGAAAAGCAGGAGGAAGTGAAAAAGTTTCGAGCAGAACATGGCAAGACTGTGGTTGGCAGCGTCACAGTGGATTCGGTACAAATTTCTCACTTTCCTGAAAATCATTTCGGATCATTTGACCGTTTTCCACAATCAGTGCATCATCATGGCCTTATCATGCCTTTGTAATCCAGCCAGAAAAATCCCCAACCACAATGGGGATTGACCCCGGGGACCGCCCGGTTCCATATCAAAAGCTAGCAGATATAGCAAGGCAGTATAAATTCCCCTTATACCGAACCCTGCTACAGACACCCCCTCTAATTGAGAAATTCTTCCATGAATTTCCCCATGCCACAACATCTGAGGGACATTTGACACACATGGTGGGTTTTTTACGTTGGGAGCCAATGTAACCAAGCCAGAAAAATCCCCAACCACAATGGGGATTAAACCGGGGACCCCCATGTTCCAAATGAGACAGCCACTATCGCGTCACTATAAAAGCTAGCTCATATAGCAAGGCAGTGTAAGTTCTCCTTATACCGTATCCTGCTTCACCTTTAACCCAGTTTTTCTCATACTGGGGCTAAAATATCCCTGAGGTTTCAAAACTTTGTGCGTTTCAGATATTAGACTGCTATATGATTGAATTACTATAGAAAACGTCAAAAAACCCAAACAAGAAAATATTCCCCAAGTCTGTTGCTCATAATTTAAACGACCAGATAAACTTACAGCTGTAAATATTTGGATCAAGCTGTTTATCTAACTGTATTGTTAACTCTTTAATATATGTGTATATTTTAGACAAACTTGTATGATCGAAAAATTCCATATGTTTGATAATGACTTAGCTATGAAAATTAATTTGATATGGGTTCAATGTTAATAGAAAGTTACCTTAATCCTTTTCCACTCAGAGCCAAAGTGGAAATGGCTTTGTGCAAAAAGCATAAAACCTGGGCAGTCTGCGAGGAACTCCCAGTCTGTTCAGGTTTTATGCTGTTTGTTGCTCATCAGTGTCTGAGGGCTGGAAATGAAGCATTAAAAACAATAATCTAGTAAGAAAGTTCTTAAATTAAATATAATTTCTTAAGGACTACAAATGAGTGAAGTACGTATCTAAGTGGTAAAGGGTTAATTGGCTGGAAGTTTTAAGCAACAAGTTTCCGAAATTTAGAACCAGTGTATTTTTCAGATTTATGGGGGCATGAGGGGCATCAAGGGTCTGGTGACAGAGACCTCCGTCCTGGATGCCAACGAAGGCATCCGTTTCCGCGGTTACAGCATTCCAGAGTGTCAGAAGCTTCTGCCAAAAGGTACACACCATACTGTAACATGTATTACACGCAGTTTCAAATTTTATGGTGGTGTGCTTTATACATGGAATAATACTAGGATTTGATTTGCAAGTTTTCTTTGTCTAGGATTTTTTTCTTCAGTGTTGCATTGTGCACCATTAAGTATGGTACAGCAGTTGTTTTTATGGCCCCTTTCGAAGAAAAGGGGGTATATAGTTTTCGCACTGTCCGTCAGTCTGTCACACTTTTCATGTCCGCTCTCTAATTCAAATAGTTTTCATCCGATCTATGCCAATCTTGGTCAGAAGTTGGATCAAAAAATATCTAGGTCAAGTTCGAATATGGGTCATGTCGGGTCAAAAAGTAGGTCACGGGGTCACTTAGTGCATTTCAATAACTTCTATCGAAGCGTTTATATGGGGGCATATGTCATCCTATGGAGACAACTCTTGTTTTGACCCATTACAGCATCGATTTGACTTAAATTGTTATTATATTTGATAAGAAATACTTATGCATTATTTAAGCATTGAGAATTTGTTATGTTTTCATTTCGATAAATCATAATTAAAGTTTTACTAATAAAACTGGATAGGGATACAAACACTGAGTGAAAATAATCCATAATTTGAAAAAGTCAATTATTAGTTTTAAACTACATATGATCCGTGCTCTGTGAAAAGGGGGTTTAATGCATGTGATTAAAGTGTCCCAGATAAGCCTATGCAGTCCACACAGGCTTATCAGGGACGACACTTTCCGTTTTTATGGTATTTTTAGTTTCAAGGAAGTTCCTCCTTATCGAAAATCAAGTTTAGGCGGAAAGTTTTGTCACTGATGAGCCTGTGCGTACTGCACAGGCTAATCTGGGACGACACTTTACGCACATGTATTATGCCCAGTTTTATCAGAACAAGACACATATATTCCCTATAAACCAACAGAATACATAAAATAAACGATTAATAAACCTCGCCCAACAACACATTGCTGTTGGAAAAATGCGTCTTGATGCATGTGTTTAAATCCTCGGCACTGGCTAATCAGGGACTACACTTTCCGCTTAAAGGCATTGTTTTGTTGAAAGGGAGTCTCAGAAAAAATCGAATTAAGGCTTGAAGTATTGTCCCTGATTAGCCTGTCTTTTCTGGAAAGGTTCTAAGAGGAAGCCTCTTCTAAAAAAAAACTCCAGTCAAGGCAAAAAGTGTTGTCCCTGATTAAGCATGTGTGGACTGCACAGGCTTATACGGGATGTGACTACACACATGCATTAAGCCCAGTTTTCCCAGAATGAGGCACATTTTAATGTTGTTTTTCACCATTTGGGGAACGGGGCTGGGTCCCTTTTAATTGGGATAAATCACGTTGTTAGACTTAAATTGTGAAATAAGTGTTGTTGATTGTTTTGCTAAAAAATGCTTTGAAATTGAAAATTAAAGTTATTTTAATATTTTTTAAACTAAGGTTCAACTTATAGAGCTGGATTTGATAATTAAATGTTATGAAAAAAAAGTTTGTGGAAATCTTAAATTGGGAAGATATATTTTGGAAAAATATATACTTTTTTCTATTATTTGAACGGAAAAGAAACTTCATATAGTTTCATTTTCTGTGATAATAATTATTTAAATATTTGTGGTTGCTTGTATGAAGTGCTAGTTATCCCCCGCAAAAGGCGGAGTGATATTGTTTTGGCGTTGTCCGTCCATCTTTTCGTCCTTCCGTCTTTTCGTCCGTTCGGAGACGTATCATGGAAGTGCTTCGGCGGATTTCATTGAAAGTTGGTATGAGTATATCTATGGATAAGAGGATGATGCACGCCAAATGGCATTGTACACCATCTGTTAATAACGGAGTTATGGCCCTTTTTATCATGAAAAAATGCTTTTAAGCTTTACTATTATATATGAAATATATAAAGTGAAGCTATCCTACTCACCCCGGCGTTGCCGTTTCTGTTTGCATGTCCGTTTGCGTGCAAATGTTAAAGTTTGCGTACTACCCCAAATATTTTGTCCTTTGACATATTGCTTTCATATTTTGCATACTTGTTTACCATCATGACCCCAACCTATCAACAAGAGCAGACAACTGTATCAAGCATTTTGACAGAATTATAGCCCCTTTTATACTTAGAATATGAATATTATTGATAAATCTAAGTTAAAGTTTGCATACTACCCCAAATATTTCCTGTGTCCCTGGACATATTGCCTTCATATTTTGCATACTTGTTAACAATCATGACCCTAACCTATAAACAAAAGCACACAACTGTATCAAGCATTTAGACAGAATTATTGCCCCTTTTATACTTAGAATATGCATATTATTGATAAATCTATGTTAAAGTTTGCGTACTACCCCAAATATTTCCTGTGTCCCTTGACATATTGCTTTCATATTTTGCATACATGTTTACCAACATGACCCCAACCTATAAACAAGTGCAGACAACTGTATCAAGCATTTTGACAGAATTATGACCATTTTTAGGTCATCTATGTTTTGAAAAAAAATTATGAGCTATTGTCATCACCTTGGCGTTGGCGTCGGCGTCTGGTTAAGTTTTGCGTTTAGGTCCACTTTTCTCAGAAAGTATCAATGCTATTGCATTCAAACTTGGTACACTTACTTACTATCATGAGGGGACTGGGCAGGCAAAGTTAGATAACTCTGGCGTGCATTTTGACAGAATTATGTGCCCTTTTTATACTTAAAAAATTGAAAATTTTGGTTAAGTTTTGCGTTTAGTTCCACTTTTCTCAGTAAGTATCAATGCTATTGCATTCAAACTTGGTACACTTACTTACTATCATGAGGGGACTGGGCAGGCAAAGTTAGATAACTCTGGCATGCATTTTGACAGAATTATGTGCCCTTTTTATACTTAGAAAATTGACAATTTTGGTTAAGTTTTGTGTTTAGGTCCATTTTATTCCTTAAGCATCAAAGCTATTGCTTTCATACTTGCAACACTTACTAACTATCATAAGGGGACTGTGCAGGCAAAGTAATGTAACTCTGACTGGCATTTTGACAGAATTATTTGCCCTTTTTATACTTAGAAAATTGAAAATTTGATTAAGTTTTGTGTTTAGGTCCACTTTATTCCTACAGTATCAAAGCTTTTGCTTTCATACTTGCAAGATTTATGAACTATCATAAGGGGACCGTGCAGGCAAAGTTATGTAACTCTGACTGGCATTTGGACGGAATTATGGGCCCTTTATACTTAGAAAATTGAAAATTTGGTTAAGATTTATGTTTTGGTCCACTTTACCCCTAAAGTATCATAGATATTGCTTTCATACTTGGAACACTCACAAACTATCATAAGGGTTCAGTAAAAGGACAAGTTGCATAACTCTGGTTGTCATTGTTACGGAATTATGGCCCTTTTTTGACTTAGTAACTTTTAATATATGGTTAAATTTTGTGTTTCGATCCACTTTGCTTCTTAAGTATCAAGGCTATTGCTTTCAAACTTCAAATACTTACATGCTATCATGAGGTTACTGTACCTGGCAACTTGAATTTTACTTTGACCTTTGAATGACATTGACTCTCAAGGTCAAATTATTAAATTTTGCTAAAATTGCCATAACTTCTTTATTTATGATTAGATTTGATTGATACTTTGATGAAACTACTCTTACCTGACATACCACAATAGACTCCACCCAAACCATCCTCCGTGCCCTCCCCCCCTCCCCCCCCCCCCCCTCCCCCCTCCCTCCCCCCTAATTTTTTTTTTTTTTTTTTTTTTTTTTAAGATCATCTCACAAATGACCACCAAACCCTCACACTATACCCCACCCCACCCCCCCCTCCCCCAATGTTTTTTTTGGATTTTTTTTTTTTTTTTTTTTTTAAGATCATCTCACATATTACCACCACACCCTCACACTATACCCCACCCCCCCCATTTTTTTTTAAAAACGGTTATGTTTGAAATACGGTCCGACCATCGCACCCAAACCCCCCCCCCCCCCCCCCTATCGCCCCCCCAACCCCCCCCCCCCCCCCCCCGATATTTTTTTATTTTTTTTTCCGCTTTTTTGGAAGATAATGTAATAAATGTCCACAACCCCACACTATACACCCCTCTTCACTCCACTCCTCCCTCCTTTGTGATTGAAAATGAGAGTCCCTTCACCTTTAAAAAGAAAATAGATGAGCGGTCTGCACCCGCAAGGCGGTGCTCTTGTTATACTTAGAATATGCATATTATTGATAAATCTATGTTAAAGTTTGACAAAACAACACTTACCTTACATACCACAATGCAATCCACCCAAACCATCCCCCACACCCCCCCTCCCCCCCACCCACAGAACCTCCTCCCCCCCCCCCCACAACCCCCCTCCCCCCCCATTTTTTTCTTATTTTTGAAAGTTCATCTATTAAATGATCACACACCCACATTATACCCACCCCCCTCCCCTCTCCATGATGGCTTACGTTATACTGTCAAGCACTTGAATAGTCGAGCGCACTGTCCCCTGACAGCTCTTGTTTATGTCCCCCACCACTATAGTGGGGGACATATTGTTTTTTCCCTGTCTGTTGGCTGGTTGGTTTGTGTGTTTGTTTGCTCCAACTTTAAAATTTTGCCGTAACTTTTGCAATATTGAAGATGGCAATGTCAAAGGTCAAATATATAGCTTCAAAGCAGCGCAGAAGGGGACATAGTGTTTCTAACAAACACATATCTTGTTAAGTTTCAAATATAACACTTTTGTGTCCAGAAGCATATTGGCGGGGGATATCAATTCAACAAATTTGCTTGTTTTCCCAAATTCAGCTAAGACATTTAAACATCTCATAAACTTCGGCCCAATATCACAACTATATTTCAAACTTGTGTGTTTCCAGGTAACGGAGGTACAGGTGAGGAGCCCCTGCCAGAGGGCCTGTTCTGGCTGCTGTTGACCGGCCAGATGCCCACCCAGGAACAGGCTGATGCAGTGTCCAGGTATTTCCTGGGGTTTTCCTGGGCCTGTCAAGGCTTTTTTCCTGGTTTTGTGAAGAGGTCTTGGCTCCCCCCCACTCATTATGTGAAAAAATAAGTAGTGAACTGGTGAAAAACGGCCATTCTCACAGAAGGAATCTTGGGCCTGATTTTTCACCGACCCATTCATAGATTTGAACCGCGCTTTGTATAAACTGGGTCTTATGCATGTGGGTGAAGTGTATTCCCAGATAAGCCTGTGCAGTCCACACGGGCTAATCAGGGACGACACTTTCTGCTTGCACTGGATATTTGTTAAGAAGAAACTTACTTTCAACGAAAAAATTCCATGAAAGGGGAAAGTGTTGTCCCTGATAAGCCTGTGTACGCGCAGGTTAATCAGGGATGACCCTTTACGCTCATGCATTACCGGTAAGCCTGATTTTCCTAGTGCGCGGCTTATGTTTTTTCTTTAAATCTCTCTTTTGTAATTTATTGAAGAAACACGATGATCAGTCATGTGTGTCTTTTAGTATTTTGCGAGCTAGAAACTCAGTAATGTTGTAAGACAACACGTAAATATGCTGGTGGTTAAACTCAAATTTCAACAGTGTGGTCCATTGTTTGTTTCTTTCCTTCCAGAGAGTGGAATAAGCGTGCGGCCATTCCCAACCACGTGATCCAGATGTTGAACAACTTCCCCAGCAACCTGCACCCCATGTCTCAGTTCAGTGCAGCCATCACCGCCCTCAACACGGAGAGCAAGTTTGCCAAGGCGTACTCTGACGGAGTCAAGAAGACCAAGTATTGGGAGGTATAGCCAGTGTTTGTTTTTTGTTGTCAAATTTGAGGCCAACATTCAAGAAGTATTTATTTCTCACAAATGACTCGCAACAACTCAACATTGAAGGTGTCCAAAAAAAATTATCTAAAATTAGTATGTATTTTTTTATAAAGCTTAATATAAACACCTTTCACCTAGACTGCATTTTTAGCTCGTCTGTTTTAGGAGAAAACCCGAGGTATTGTTATAGCCAGCTCGTCGTGTCATGTTGTCTGCTGTAGGCGTCGTGCTTAAACCTTAACATTGGCTCTAAAATCAAAGTGCTTCCACCTACAACTTTGAAGCTTCATATGTAGATGCACCTTGATGAGTTCTACACACCCCACCCATATTTGGGTCACTAGGTCAAAGGTCAATTTCACTGTTATCTCTAAAAAAAAAAAAATTGACAAGCTTTTATTTATTAAAAAATTCAACCGCAGCCGAGCGTTGGCACCCGTTATGCAGTACTGTTGTCTTTTAATTGGGAATTTCTTTAAACAAAAATTTCCATAAAAGCATAAAGTGTCATTTGTAATTAGCTTGTGTGGACTGCGCTGGCTATTCTTGGATGACACTTAATCCAATCCAACCCTTGTCTTGACTGTTTGTTTCCAGTACACGTACGAAGACTCGATGGACCTGATCGCCAAGCTGCCAACAGTTGCGGCCATCATCTACCGTAACCTGTACCGGGAGGGAAGTCCCGTAGGTGCCATTGACATGAAGAAGGACTGGAGCTGGAACTTTGCCACCATGCTCGGTTATGAGAACGCGGACTTTGTGGAGCTCATGAGGCTCTACCTCACCATCCACAGGTATCGTACCAGTGTTGTTATGCTCCCGGTAGGGTGGCATATAGCAGTTGAACTGTCGGACAGTCCGTCTGTCCGTCCTTCCGAAAACTTGGTCATGCCTTTTGCAATATTAAAGATAGCAACTTGATATTTGGCATTTATGTAATCTCATGAAGCTGCACATTTTGAATGGTGAAAGGTCAATGTCAAGGTCATCCTTCAAGGTCAAAGGTCAAATATATGGCCCCCAAAGCGGCGTCAAACTTTAACCTTGGTCATAACTTTTGCAATATTGAACTTAGCAACTTTATATTTGGCATGCATGTGTATCTCATGGAGCTGCACATTTTGAGTGGTGAAAGGTCAAGGTCATCCTTCAAGGTCAAAGGTCAAATTTATAGCTTCAAAACGGCACAATAGGGGGAATTGTGTTTCTGACAAAAACATCTCTTGTTTTATAATGTAAACTGCCATTCACCCCTTACCTCTCGGGACCATATCATGTATAGCTTGAGTGGAGATTAGTCATAAAATAAGCCTTGTTTTGAGAAAACTTAGTTAAATACATGTGCCTACAGGTCATCCAAAATTAGCCGGTGCAGTCTGCACTGGCGAAGCCAGGACGACATTTTCTGCTTAAACTGGATTGTTGCTTACTAGAGACTTCCTTTAAATATAGACTACCATAAAAGCAAAATGTGTCGTCCCTGATAAGCCTATATGGACAACACTTTATACTTTATAAAGCCAAAATCAGAGCTCATATAGTAATTAGCCAAGTACTACCTTTGTGTGCCTCATAGCAGGTATGGCATCTGCCTAGCAACCATAAGGTGATGTGATCATTGATCCCTATTGTGGAAGCTTTCTTTTGATCGCTCCCAAAGAAATCAAGTACAGGTTCCACCTAGGAAATAGACTCAAGAGCATTTCAATAAGTCATAGGCTTTCGATGCCATCGAGATAAAATAAGTAGGTTTAAACTAAATCAAATAACTTTCAGTGATCATGAGGGAGGCAATGTGAGTGCCCACGCCACACATCTGGTGGGCAGTGCCCTGTCAGACCCTTACCTCAGCTTTGCTGCAGGAATGAACGGACTTGCTGGACCTCTGCACGGATTGGCTAACCAGGTACACAGTTGCATCCTTTCTTTAGCAGGGCCTTATATGTTCTTATTTTCTTCAAGTATCATGGTTACTTTGAACATTGTTTTCCCGTTTTTGTAGATTTTTTGTCAAGCCCGTTTAGGGAAATCTCATTATAGCAGTCACTATGGTAAAATGTATAAAGGTGTCTGCGTCAGAGCTTGTACTTGCTGCATTCGACTGTATCTTTGTCATTTATTGTGCAATTTTTAATTAACTGAAATGTTCACCATCATGAGATGCTGTGTCTTGTGTAAAATCCTTCTCCTTACCTCAAATGTCAAGGTCACACAGAGATCAAAGGTGATAAAACAACTGTTACTGCGTCATTCATTCATCATGTCAATATGTTGGGAACAGGCATCTAGTTCATTGATAGATCTTTTATAACCGTAGTTGTTGTACAGGAAGTGCTTTGTTGTTGTTGTACAGAAAGTGCGTTGTTGTTGTTGTACAGGAAGTGCTGGTGTGGCTGACCAAGGTACGAGAACAGGTTGGAGACAACATTACTGAGCAACAAATGAAGGACTTCGTGTGGAACACACTCAAGGCAGGACAGGTAGGCACACAACTGGTTTTGGTAGACAGGGCTTTTTATGTCTCCCACCACTATAGTGGGGGACATATTGTTTTTGCCCTGTCTGTTGGTTTGTTTGTTGGTTTATTTGTTTGCCCCAACTTTAACATTTGCCATAACTTTTGCAATATTGAAGATAGCAACTTGATATTTGGCAAGCATGTGTATCTCATGGAGCTGCACATTTTGAGTGGTGAAAGGTCAAGGTCATCCTTCAAGGTCAAAGGTCAAATATATGGGTCAAAATCGCTCATTTAATGTCACTTTTGCAATATTGAAGCTAGCAACTTGATATTTGACATGCATGTGTATATCATGGAGCTGCATATTTTGAGTGGTGAAAGGTCAAGGTCATCCTTCAAGGTCAAAGGTCATATATATGGGGACATAGTGTTTCACAAACACATCGCTTGTTTCCCCTGTTTTTGTCTAGCAGCCTTTTGTCTATCGTTTTGTGAAAAAATGAGTTGCAAACTTTTTAAATTGTGGGTCATTTTCCCATGTGTTTGTGTTAAACTCATGGATTGGTCAACAAATGAAATCAACAAAAATTGATGTCATACCAGTTATAATTATTTTACAGTTTTTGAATGCTGTTTAAACATTGGCTGTATTTATTATTCTTTAGGGTATCGAAAGTGTATAAAGGTACTATAGTCTATTAGAACTCAGAGTGGTGAGAGTACGTGTTGTGGGTTGTGCTGTATAAAGGTACTATAGTCTATTAGAACTCTGAGTGGTGAGAGTACGTGTTGTGGGTTGTGCTGTATAAAGGTACTATAGTCTCTTAGAACTCAGAGTGGTGAGAGTACGTGTTGTGGGTTGTGCTGTGATACATATAAAGGTACTATAGTCTATTAGAACTCAGAGTGGTGAGAGTACGTGTTGTGGGTTGTGCTGTATAAAAATACTATAGTCTCTTAGAACTCAGAGTGGTGAGAGTACGTGTTGTGGGTTGTGCTGTGATACATATAAAGGTACTATAGTCTATTAGAACTCTGAGTGGTGAGAGTACGTGTTGTGGGTTGTGCTGTGATACATATGAAGGTACTATAGTCTATTAGAACTCAGAGTGGTGAGAGTATGTGTTGTGGGTTGTAGTGTGATACAGAGGCTGCACTCTGGAAAAACAGGGCTTAATTCTTGGCATAAAGTGTCATCGCAGCAAAGCATGTGCAGTCCACACAGTCTAATCAGGGACAACACCTAAAGCACATGTATTAAGCCCAGTTTTCCAGCGCAAGGCTTGCTGCTTACAATTTATATAAACTCATTAACGAGTCCCTGTAAGTTATACCTGCTTTTCAAGGTTGTGCCAGGCTACGGCCATGCAGTGCTGCGTAAGACCGACCCCCGATTCACCTGTCAGCGAGAGTTTGCCCTCAAGAAGCTGCCCAACGACCCGATGTTCAAGCTGGTCTCCAGCCTCTACAAGGTGGGTACCGGACATACTCCTGGAACAGGGCAAGGTGCAGAACCCATGGCCCAATGTGGACGCACACAGCGGTGTACTCCTACAGGTAAACATCTCTAGGTGGCCAACCCATGGCCCAATGTGGACGTACACAGCGGTCTAATCATACAGGTAAACATCTCTAGGTGGCCAACCCATGGCCCAATGTGGACGCACACAAAGGTGTACTCCTACAGGTAAACATCTCTAGGTGGCCAACCCATGGCCCAATGTGGACGCACACAGCAGTGTACTCCTACAGGACGGTAAGGGATCTTCATTTTATGTCCCACAATAGGGCGGCATATTGCAGTCACATTGTTTGTTCGTCTGTTCTTCAGTCCATCTGTCCATCATTTGTTTCTGGAGTGTTTTCCTAAACATTTTCAGATATTTATCCGATTTATGGTGTGTGAGTCTGAACAGATCTTCAGTGAAACATGTTAACCGGTTAATATCTTGTTTCATTTACGTTTATTGATCAATGTTTTAGAAGTCTTAAACATCCCTAATTGTTTTTAATTCAAGTCTTTTAATACGATTAATATTAGTAACTAAGCTACTTTTTAAAACAACTATCATTTATAACTATCATTTTTCTGTAACAAACATATTGTCCTTAAGGAATGAGCGTAAAGTGTCGTTCCAGATTGGCATGCATAGCATAGGTTAATTAGGGATGACTATTTCCCCTTGTATGGTATTTTTGGTTAATAGACAGTCTCTTTAGCAGAAATCAAGTTTAGACAAAGTGTCTTAGCCTGTGTGGACTACACAGGCTAATCGGGGATGACACTTTACGCACATGCATTTAGCCCTGTTTTCCCAGAAAAAGGCACAAATGTTCCATGCGGTCATGTTCCTCAACTTTGTATTACAAATTGTCAACCCAAAAGCCACAGACTTTTGGCTCCAAAATAATAAGAAAAGAATAATCTGCCCTTTGCTTTCAGTACTACGGTATGAAGGAGATGAACTACTACACCGTTCTGTTTGGTGTGTCAAGAGCCCTGGGAGTGTTGGCTTCTCTCGTGTGGGATCGCGCGCTGGGCCTGCCCCTTGAGAGACCAAAGTCTTACGATACACCACATCTCATGAAGCTTGCACAATCCGCCGTCAAAAAATAGACTCGCCCTTAATGTTCCATTGTGTAGATTTGCTGTTAAGCGTAATGGCAAGAAAAAGACTATATTCAATTCTGATATCAAACCACATCGTCGCATAGCGCAATTTCTCTGCAGTTAACTGTGAAATATATCAATGTCAATATGCCATACTTTACTGTGTATGACGCACAGTTTTATAGCCCTAACATGGTTGCATGTAATACATGTTAAATTAGCTTAAGTTGTTATAACGGACACAAATATAAATGCATCTTCATAGTGTGTGTGTTAATTTTAAAGATTTAAATGTTAATATTTAGTAAATTATAATTAATTAATTTCATGAAACTAAGTTTGTGTATATTTATGATGAATAAAAAATATTGTTGGACATTTTGACCAGCATTCTAGCATATGGACACTTGTAATTTACTGAACATTATTTATAAGAAACTTTTGTTACTTATATGCAGTGTTTGTTTTCTTACCATTCTTCCTCCTTGACAATGCTTTCTGCCTCTTATGATAAATGATTAAGAAATGAAAATGTGTAACATGTTACAGATTGTTATTGAATACTAAAATTAAGATTGTAATTTTTCATGATAAATATGCAATCTTTGTTTTCGTACCTTTTCTTCTGGATAATAGCGAATAATTTCTGCTTCTTGTATTGTGTGTCACCCTATGTTTGTTTTAATTAGTAATTGTAAATTTGGTATAAATAGTTGTTTAAACGAATTGAACAACTATTTATTTATTTTCCTTTTTGTTGTTGTTGTTCTTTATAGCTGATGTGGGCACAAAGTGCTCACGGGGAGCTTTTAGGATACCGTGTTGCCAGTTGTCCATCAAATTTTGGTCAAAAATGTCAAAGTTGAAGGACATCAACCAAACCTCATTTTCTTAGTGAAGATAGAAAATACCAAAATCAGGGACCACATTTTCTGTTTTATGGAATTTTTTGTTGAAAGTAGGTATTTTCTAAAAGAAAATCCACTTAAGACAGAAGGTATCATTCAAGATAAGCCTGTGCGGACAGCACATACTAATCGGGGGCAACGGTTTATGCACAAGCAATTAAGCCCTGTTTTCCCAGAGCAAGGCTCATATTAAATGGGCCATTATCTGTGAAAAAGGGGTTAAATGCATATGCGTAAAGTGTCCTCCCAGATAAGCCTGCGCATTCTGCACAGGCTAATCAGGGACAGCATTTTCCGACTAAACTTGATTTTT
Source organism: Dreissena polymorpha (assembly GCF_020536995.1). Taxonomy (NCBI): domain Eukaryota; kingdom Metazoa; phylum Mollusca; class Bivalvia; order Myida; family Dreissenidae; genus Dreissena; species Dreissena polymorpha. The sequence goes on along the minus strand of NC_068355.1, from coordinate 178,842,609 downwards.
GCTAAGAAGAGTTTCTTGAAACTAAAAAATATAAAAGCGGAAGGTGTCGTCCTTGATTAGCCTGTGCGGTCTGCACAGGCTAATCAAGGACGACACTTAACACACATGCATTAAACTTCAGTTTCACAGAGCACGGCTCAAATAAAAGTAACTTGTCTTCATGTCATCGGTGTACAAACTGAAGAAATATCTGCTCATTTTTATACGTAGACGTAGTCTCTCACACGATTCCAGGAACATAAACAAATGCAATATATCTTGATTAAAGTTTTAATAGATAGTTGCTACAAATAATTGCGTATGTTTCTTTCATTTATGTCAAAGACGCAGTCTCTTTCAAGATTCCACAGACATAAACAAATGCAATAATTCTTGATCATAACTTTAATAGATAGTTGCTACAAATAATCGTCATCAAACATGACCAGGCCTAATGTACCCTGCTGAAAATCTTTCAAAACAATTCTACTCGCTGCCACAAAGTCCACCCGGTATCTGTTTCCTCCAGTCATCGAGATTTCATTTGATTTCATAACCAACTTGTGTTTTAGAGCAATATGTGATAGGAGCTTCAGCACGTCATCAGTGGGTTCGGACAGTCCGTAATGTTTCACATACTGAAATAACTGAGATTTATTCAACTTAAAGAGTAAATAGTCCACCATAGTGTCCTCTCCCACACGTGGGCTGGGTATACACTCGCATAAAGTCAAACGCAGACCCGTGTCCACGTTGCCTATCTTCGGACTCAATATTCCCGGAGTGTCGACCACAAACATGTCCGGGTCAAAGTTCACGCGCACTTTATTCATGACAGCTCGTGTAACCCCCGGCATCGCACCGACAGGTGCTGCCTTACGATTTGTAGTAGAAGCCTGTCTTAACTTGTTCAATATCGTTGATTTACCCACATTCGGCACTCCAATAACCATAATGTTGTAGTGATTGTGAACGTCCGGTCGAAATCTCGGTCTTGCCTGAACTTCACGTAGCAATATCGGCGTCACAACATTTTTCATCACTTTCAGAATGTCTTTACCACCGCATGATATAAACTGAACATTAGCAATTCCCTGCTCGGTCAGTTTGGTTTCAATTTCACCCTTCCTCGAAAGGTCTGCGAGATCACTCTTGTTCAACAGCAGGACGTGTGGTCTCACATGAATGATGTCTCGAAGCTGGTTGTTTCGACCAGAGAACGGGATCCTTGCATCATGAACTTCTAGGACACCGTCGATATTGTGCAGTGCCGCCTGGATTTGTTCAACCCCCTTCTTCATGTGACCTGAAAGGTTATCGTCAACTTTAACATTTATGAAATCTATAAGGAAAAAAAAAAGTTAATCTCCACTTAATGCCTGTAAATTATAGCATATTTCGAATATTTCGGCAATAATGGCTTTTAAATGGTCACCAAAGTTCATGGACAAAAATTGCTGAAAACTTGACCAGGTGATCATCAGGATATAGAGGGTTTATCATGTTTGTCCAAACATGTGAGGGCATCAGTGTCTGACACATTTCTAGTTTTATTTGCATGATTAAAACATGTCTAAGCATTTATTTAAAAATAAATCATTAAGTCTACAGAACAACCAATTGTTTGTTTTGACATTTACTCTGTTAGTCTAAATCACCCGCAGACATGTGCTTTCATATCTTTATCGCATAATATTTACTGTTGTTAGACAGCATGTTGTCATGATCACAAATATAATGAGCAAATGTTGCAATCTAACTACTGGGTATATTCAGAGTTTCTCTACAATGCAGGAATAAACCTGAAGTAATATGAGTTCTGAATAAACCTGAATCCTGAAGTAATATGCGTTCTGAATAAACCTGAAACCTGAAGTAATATGCGTTCTGAATAAACCTGAAACCTGAAGTAATATGCGTTCTGAATAAACCTGAAACCTGAAGTAATATGCGTTCTGAATAAACCTGAAACCTGAAGTAATATGCGTTCTGAATAAACCTGAAACCTGAAGTAATATGCGTTCTGAATAAACCTGAATCCTGAAGTAATATGCGTTCTGAATAAACCTGAATCCTGAAGTAATATGCGTTCTGAATAAACCTGAATCCTGAAGTAATATGAGTTCTGAATAAACCTGAATCCTGAAGTAATATGAGTTCTGAATAAACCTGAATCCTGAAGTAATATGAGTTCTGAATAAACCTGAAACCTGAAGTAATATGCGTTCTGAATAAACCTGAAACCTGAAGTAATGTGCGTTCTGAATAAACCTGAATCCTGAAGTAATATGCGTTCTGAATAAACCTGAAACCTGAAGTAATATGCGTTCTGAATAAACCTGAAACCTGAAGTAATATGCGTTCTGAATAAACCTGAAACCTGAAGTAATATGCGTTCTGAATAAACCTGAAACCTGAAGTAATATGCGTTCTGAATAAACCTGAAACCTGAAGTAATATGCGTTCTGAATAAACCTGAAACCTGAAGTAATATGCGTTCTGAATAAACCTGAAACCTGAAGTAATATGCTCTCAGAATAAACCTGAAACCTGAAGTAATATGCGTTCTGAATAAACCTGAAACCTGAAGTAATATGCGTTCTGAATAAACCTGAAACCTGAAGTAATATGCTCTCAGAATATACCTGAAACCTGAAGTAATATGCTCTCAGAATATACCTGAAACCTGAAGTAATATGCTCTCAGAATATACCTGAAACCTGAAGTAATATGCTCTCAGAATATACCTGAAACCTGAAGTAATATGCTCTCAGAATATACCTGAAACCTGAAGTAATATGCTCTCAGAATAAACCTGAAACCTGAAGTAATATGCGTTCTGAATAAACCTGAAACCTGAAATAATATGCGTTCTGAATAAACCTGAAACCTGAAGTAATATGCGTTCTGAATAAACCTGAAACCTGAAGTAATATGAGTTCTGAATAAACCTGAAACCTGAAGTAATATGCGTTCTGAATAAACCTGAAACCTGAAGTAATATGCGTTCTGAATAAACCTGAAACCTGAAGTAATATGCGTTCTGAATAAACCTGAAACCTGAAGTAATATGCGTTCTGAATAAACCTGAAACCTGAAGTAATATGCGTTCTGAATAAACCTGAAACCTGAAGTAATATGCGTTCTGAATAAACCTGAATCCTGAAGTAATATGCGTTCTGAATAAACCTGAAACCTGAAGTAATATGCGTTCTGAATAAACCTGAAACCTGAAGTAATATGCGTTCTGAATAAACCTGAAACCTGAAGTAATATGCGTTCTGAATAAACCTGAAACCTGAAGTAATATGCGTTCTGAATAAACCTGAAACCTGAAGTAATATGCGTTCTGAATAAACCTGAAACCTGAAGTAATATGCTCTCAGAATAAACCTGAAACCTGAAGTAATATGCGTTCTGAATAAACCTGAAACCTGAAGTAATATGCGTTCTGAATAAACCTGAAACCTGAAGTAATATGCTCTCAGAATATACCTGAAACCTGAAGTAATATGCTCTCAGAATATACCTGAAACCTGAAGTAATATGCTCTCAGAATATACCTGAAACCTGAAGTAATATGCTCTCAGAATAAACCTGAAACCTGAAGTAATATGCTCTCAGAATATACCTGAAACCTGAAGTAATATGCTCTCAGAATAAACCTGAAACCTGAAGTAATATGCGTTCTGAATAAACCTGAAACCTGAAATAATATGCGTTCTGAATAAACCTGAAACCTGAAGTAATATGCGTTCTGAATAAACCTGAAACCTGAAGTAATATGCGTTCTGAATAAACCTGAAACCTGAAGTAATATGCGTTCTGAATAAACCTGAAACCTGAAGTAATATGCGTTCTGAATAAACCTGAAACCTGAAGTAATATGCGTTCTGAATAAACCTGAAACCTGAAGTAATATGCGTTCTGAATAAACCTGAAACCTGAAGTAATATGCTCTCAGAATAAACCTGAAACCTGAAGTAATATGCGTTCTGAATAAACCTGAAACCTGAAGTAATATGCGTTCTGAATAAACCTGAAACCTGAAGTAATATGCTCTCAGAATATACCTGAAACCTGAAGTAATATGCTCTCAGAATATACCTGAAACCTGAAGTAATATGCTCTCAGAATATACCTGAAACCTGAAGTAATATGCTCTCAGAATATACCTGAAACCTGAAGTAATATGCTCTCAGAATATACCTGAAACCTGAAGTAATATGCTCTCAGAATAAACCTGAAACCTGAAGTAATATGCGTTCTGAATAAACCTGAAACCTGAAATAATATGCGTTCTGAATAAACCTGAAACCTGAAGTAATATGCGTTCTGAATAAACCTGAAACCTGAAGTAATATGAGTTCTGAATAAACCTGAAACCTGAAGTAATATGCGTTCTGAATAAACCTGAAACCTGAAGTAATATGCGTTCTGAATAAACCTGAAACCTGAAGTAATATGCGTTCTGAATAAACCTGAAACCTGAAGTAATATGCGTTCTGAACAAACCTGAAACCTGAAGTAATATGCGTTCTGAATAAACCTGAATCCTGAAGTAATATGCGTTCTGAATAAACCTGAAACCTGAAGTAATATGCGTTCTGAATAAACCTGAAACCTGAAGTAATATGCGTTCTGAATAAACCTGAAACCTGAAGTAATATGCGTTCTGAATAAACCTGAAACCTGAAGTAATATGCGTTCTGAATAAACCTGAAACCTGAAGTAATATGCGTTCTGAATAAACCTGAAACCTGAAGTAATATGCGTTCTGAATAAACCTGAAACCTGAAGTAATATGCGTTCTGAATAAACCTGAAACCTGAAGTAATATGCTCTCAGAATAAACCTGAAACCTGAAGTAATATGCGTTCTGAATAAACCTGAAACCTGAAGTAATATGCGTTCTGAATAAACCTGAAACCTGAAGTAATATGCTCTCAGAATATACCTGAAACCTGAAGTAATATGCTCTCAGAATATACCTGAAACCTGAAGTAATATGCTCTCAGAATATACCTGAAACCTGAAGTAATATGCTCTCAGAATAAACCTGAAACCTGAAGTAATATGCTCTCAGAATATACCTGAAACCTGAAGTAATATGCTCTCAGAATAAACCTGAAACCTGAAGTAATATGCGTTCTGAATAAACCTGAAACCTGAAATAATATGCGTTCTGAATAAACCTGAAACCTGAAGTAATATGCGTTCTGAATAAACCTGAAACCTGAAGTAATATGCGTTCTGAATAAACCTTAAACCTGAAGTAATATGCGTTCTGAATAAACCTGAAACCTGAAGTAATATGCGTTCTGAATAAACCTGAAACCTGAAGTAATATGCGTTCTGAATAAACCTGAAACCTGAAGTAATATGCGTTCTGAATAAACCTGAAACCTGAAGTAATATGCTCTCAGAATAAACCTGAAACCTGAAGTAATATGCGTTCTGAATAAACCTGAAACCTGAAGTAATATGCGTTCTGAATAAACCTGAAACCTGAAGTAATATGCTCTCAGAATATACCTGAAACCTGAAGTAATATGCTCTCAGAATATACCTGAAACCTGAAGTAATATGCTCTCAGAATATACCTGAAACCTGAAGTAATATGCTCTCAGAATATACCTGAAACCTGAAGTAATATGCTCTCAGAATATACCTGAAACCTGAAGTAATATGCTCTCAGAATAAACCTGAAACCTGAAGTAATATGCGTTCTGAATAAACCTGAAACCTGAAATAATATGCGTTCTGAATAAACCTGAAACCTGAAGTAATATGCGTTCTGAATAAACCTGAAACCTGAAGTAATATGAGTTCTGAATAAACCTGAAACCTGAAGTAATATGCGTTCTGAATAAACCTGAAACCTGAAGTAATATGCGTTCTGAATAAACCTGAAACCTGAAGTAATATGCGTTCTGAATAAACCTGAAACCTGAAGTAATATGCGTTCTGAATAAACCTGAAACCTGAAGTAATATGCGTTCTGAATAAACCTGAATCCTGAAGTAATATGCGTTCTGAATAAACCTGAAACCTGAAGTAATATGCGTTCTGAATAAACCTGAAACCTGAAGTAATATGCGTTCTGAATAAACCTGAAACCTGAAGTAATATGCGTTCTGAATAAACCTGAAACCTGAAGTAATATGCGTTCTGAATAAACCTGAAACCTGAAGTAATATGCGTTCTGAATAAACCTGAAACCTGAAGTAATATGCGTTCTGAATAAACCTGAAACCTGAAGTAATATGCGTTCTGAATAAACCTGAAACCTGAAGTAATATGCGTTCTGAATAAACCTGAAACCTGAAGTAATATGCGTTCTGAATAAACCTGAAACCTGAAGTAATATGCGTTCTGAATAAACCTGAAACCTGAAGTAATATGCGTTCTGAATAAACCTGAATCCTGAAGTAATATGCGTTCTGAATAAACCTGAATCCTGAAGTAATATGCGTTCTGAATAAACCTGAAACCTGAAGTAATATGCGTTCTGAATAAACCTGAAACCTGAAGTAATATGCGTTCTGAATAAACCTGAAACCTGAAGTAATATGCGTTCTGAATAAACCTGAAACCTGAAGTAATGTGCGTTCTGAATAAACCTGAAGCCTGAAGTAATATGCGCTCAGAATAAACCTGAAACCTGAAATAATATGCCCTCAGAATATACCTGAAACCTGAAATAATATGCGCTCAGAATAAACCTGAAACCTGAAATAATATGCGTTCTGAATAAACCTGAATCCTGAAGTAATATGCGTTCTGAATAAACCTGAATCCTGAAGTAATATGCGTTCTGAATAAACCTGAAACCTGAAGTAATATGCGTTCTGAATAAACCTGAATCCTGAAGTAATATGCGTTCTGAATATACCTGAAACCTGAAGTAATATGCGTTCTGAATAAACCTGAAACCTGAAGTAATATGCGTTCTGAATAAACCTGAAACCTGAAGTAATATGCGTTCTGAATAAACCTGAAACCTGAAGTAATATGCGTTCTGAATAAACCTGAAACCTGAAGTAATATGCGTTCTGAATAAACCTGAAACCTGAAGTAATATGCGTTCTAAATAAACCTGAAACCTGAAGTAATATGCGTTCAGAATAAACCTGAAACCTAAAATAATATGCGTTCAGAATAAACCTGAAACCTGAAATAATATGCGTTCAGAATAAACCTGAAACTGGTCTTGAATAATATTAATGAAATATCAATATTGTAATTTTATGGGAAAAATATTTACATGTAAATCTAGATGTTGGCGGAAAAAACAGAACTCTTATATTAATCTAATTTACCTATAGTCAAAATAAAACCATTTTCACAATGGATTAGTTTCTAAAGGGCAACAGTTTTGTCGTTGTTGTGTTTTATTTAATAATTTAGTTACAATCAAGTCTTAGTAACATCGATATTTCATACTGATCAATTTTTTTTATATGATCCTGTAATTATTAACCATCTAGCATAATTTTTGTTTTTTACTGATTATTTAAAAATATGTTTTATTTAGAACGCATTCAGTACAAAAAGTAAGAGCATCTATTTAAAACATAGTTGCTCATAATTTAACCTCAATTTTGTAAAAGGCATACATGTACATTTGCAAGAAGATTTAATTTTGGTTTTAAACAAGTTCTGCTTTAAAGGGATCTTTTCACGCTTTGGTAAATTGACAAAATTGAAAAAAGTTGTTTCAGATTCGCAAATTTTCGTTTTGGTTATGATATTTGTGAGGAAACAGTAATACTGAACATTTACCATGCTCTAATATAGCCATTATATGCATCTTTTGACGATTTTAAAACCTAAAAATTATAAAGCGTTGCAACGCGAAACGATTGAATAATTTGGAGAGTTCTGTTTTTGTCGTTAAATTTTGTGAAACTACGAAGATTGCTTATATAACGTATAAAATACGTTTAGCATGTGTTCTCGGCGGAATAGCTCAGTAGGTTAAAGCGTTTTTACTTCAGGACTCTGGCAGGACTCCAGGGGTCACTGGTTCGAAACCTGCTCCGGGCAATGTTCTTTTCCTTTTTTTAATTTTATTCTTGATTTTTTACTGGAGCTTTTACGATCCAATGTTTACATTTATCAATATAAAGCATTTAATGAATAAGTTAAAAAAAAATGCCAAAATCTGTGAAAAGGCCCCTTTAAAGTTATACAAATGATTATTTGATTTGTTTTGGTCAAAATATGGTTACAAAAAGGTTTATTTTTACTCATATTTGAGTAGTGGAGCAGTGATGCAATCAAAATTGTGGTGGAAACTTGCCCTATAAAAAAGAGAAGAGCCTATTGACTCCAAAAGTATTGCAGACAGAACTTTTCATTGACTATTCCACTATGCTGACCAATAATTTATATTGAAATAGCAGGGATTTTCTTCTTAATAAAGTACCTGAAAACTGTACTTTTCCCAATTTGGCAAAAAAATCACTGAAATAGGTACCCATCTCTATTGGATATTATTGTTTTATTAGTTTTATTAGCAGACAATTAACCTCTTGTTTTGAACTTGTAAATGAAATTACCCATTTAGTTAGCGAGGGCCAAAATGCCCTGCACATTACACAGCACATGGTATCAATTTTATAGTTTGCACTTCAAATCTGATTTATTGAACAATTGATTTTACAGTCAATAAACCCTCAAAGAATTTGTAAATATTTTTCCTTCTACTAAAAATGGACTGTAAAGAAAATGGCTCAAACCATGTCTGCTTGCTTTGGATTGTTTCATGTAAAGCGCCGGAAATGGCATGATAATGTGTCACAGGGTGAGAAAATTGTGCAGCCGGTCTCAGACTTGAGCCCAGGACACCTCACTAACAGGGCCAATGCTCTCTCTAATGAGCTAACTGGGCCGTTACACAACTTCTCCCCTAACGTGACCAAGTTTAGACCGTGACATACACCCCCACTTGAAAATGTATTTGTCCTCTAGGCTCTAATATAGGATTTGGGGCGATATATATAATTAACCATGGGCCTCCGTAGGAGCATACCCAGGTAATGTAACGGTCCGGCGTTGGGCGCCAAATGTCACTGGGTGAGAAAATTGTGCTGCCAGTCCGGGACTCAAACCCGGGACACCTCGCTACATATTCAAGTGGGGGTGTATGTCAAGGTCTAAACTTGGTCATGTTAGGGGAGAAGTTGTGTGATGACCCGGTTAGCTCATTACGGAGAGCACTCGCCCTGTTAGCGAGGCGTTCCAGGTTCAAATCCTGGACTTGCCACACAATTTTCTCACCCTGTGACACATGCACAAGGTATTTTTACATATTTTTGTTAACTATAAATTCACCTCCTCTGAGTGTTTACGTTAAGAGGCATACAAACTTCAACACTCCGGCAATTTGGGACGAATCTGACTGAGGGCTAAATTGTAATTTGAAGATCAGAGTTTTTATGCACTTAACATATGAACATGAATGACTGCAGAGTTACATACCTGGAAACCACTGGATCTTATTTTTCTCTGGCATAATAAACGCATTGCGCATTGCGAAAGTTTTGTTGACAAAATGGTTCGCCATGTTTCTTGCTCAAGGTTACATTCCACTAAATAATTTCGTATGGAATTTAGACTAAGAGACGATACGGGCCGTAAGGACAATTCGATACGGACAAGATTTGCACGGACCATATCTGAAATGATAATAATTTCGTATTCATTCAATATTGTATTCATCAAATCAATAAAATATTAAAGTTGCTGTAAATATAAAGCATACTTTAATATGATTGCATCCTAAATCGACACACATATGGATAACCGCACGTGTGCAAATTCACGTATTATTCGTATAATTGTATGACACACCATTCCGAAAGACGATAAACAACAAAATGAGGCAACTATCTGTTATACACGTTTAAAGAAGCACCTTTATTTGTAAAATACATTCAGTAAAATAATACATTTCTAACGATTTTATGACATCTAGAGAAACGAATGTGCAATAACAAACATTACAAGTACATCGATCATATTACAAAAAGAAAACAAACAAAAATACACATATATCTACACTCAATCATTCATATAGGACAATACATTTTACAAAACTCATCAAATAAATCACTCGTACTTATTTCCTTCAGCCCGTATCGGTTCCAAGCCGCAAAAATCGGCCCTGCACGTTACGGGTCTGTTTGGCTTGGTGACATTACTTGCGCTCGATTGGTCGTTGTCGGCTCGGGTACTACTGAAATGAACCCCGGGTACTCTTAAGTATACTTAAATGTACCCCGGGTACGGAACATATACGTACACGTACCCGGTCAATTAAGACTGTACCCGAGATGTATTTCCGCCTAAAATCCGTTGTCGTAAAACGCGCTACGGAATACAAAACAAAATTATCTTTGGAAAAAATAACTTCATCAAAATGCTTTTTGAGCAGGAGTTCCGATTATATAAAGGCCACTTTACAGAAAATTGACATAAACATGAACACAATTAATTTGAAAAAAAGCCAACAACAATTAAGCGTTAGAATTCCTAGGTTCGTTTCAGTATATTTTCCGTACTCGGGGTACATTTAAGTATGCTTAAGAGAACCCGGGGTACATTTCAGTAGCACCCAAGCCGACGATGGCTTATCGAGCATTACTCGCAAGTGGGCTTTACTCGCGAATCATTAAATATTGCAAAGAAGTATAAAATCTCAAATGTGGACGAACTTAAAAAGCGTTATCGTTTAAAAACATGATAATTGCTGATATGGACGGAGTTTCTGTGATATCGATCAGGGATATTATAACACTTACAAATATTTGGTCAGCGTCCAAAATGCGACTGTGCACTAATGGCATAATAAATTACAAAACGATAGTGTTTAACCTGTTATTGTTATTGTCTATAAGTTGAACAACGTTTCTGACCAAGCACGACAGCTCAGTTTGTAAGAACGACGTCTAAACTCGTTTCACTGAAAGTCTCCTACGTCAGGAGCCCTATACCTTCTTAGTTTTTTCTGACTTTTTGCGTATTTGTCATTTTTGTATTACATTATATTTGATTAACTTAATATTAACCCCTTTGAGTAAAAAGTTTTTATAATTACCAGTAATTTAACACGCGGAGTTAAGTTTGTATTTGCGATCGTCTCTCTAAGACCCTGTCATTTACATGTGTACACACGTGTATTTATATTTTTAAGAATTAACATTTAAAGGGATCTTTTCACGCTTTGGTAAATTGACAAAATTGAAAAAAGTTGTTTCAGATTCGCAAATTTTCGTGTTAGTTATGATATTTGTGAGGAAACAGTAATACTGAACATTTACCATGCTTTAATATAGCCATTATATGCATCTTTTGACGATTATAAAACCTAAAAATTATAAAGCGTTGCAACGCGAAACGATTGAATAATTTGGAGAGTTCTGTTTTTGTCGTTAAATTTTGTATAACTACGAAGATTGCTTATATAATGTATAAAATACGTAGCGTATGTGTACTCGGCGGAATAGCTCAGTAGGCTAAAGCGTTTTTACTTCAGGACTGTGGCAGGACTCCAGGGGTTACTGGTTCGAAACCTGCTCCGGGCAATGTTCTTTTCCTTTTTTTAATTTTATTCTTGATTTTTTACTGGAGCTTTTACGATCCAATGTTTACATTTATCAATATAAAGCATTTAATGAATAAGTTAAAAAATGCAAAAATCTGTGAAAAGACCCCTTTAAAAGCCCATAAAAACTCAATATCAACGAATATTTCGTACAATATTTAAAAAACAAATAAAGTGAACACATAACAAATCAACTTTCCTGATAGCAATAGCCAAAATTCCAACGCTAGATGTGGTCTGCCTGGTAACATAGATTAAAGCGATACAAATTTCTCGTTTTTATTTGTTTGTGTCACAATATATCTAATGTGAATTTCCGGCTGTGATATACGAACATTCAAGGGCCAACGCTAGAAAGGCTTCGGGCAGCTTCGGAAGCACGACGTAGTTCTCATGAATACGTCGTTAAGAAAGTTAAATAAGAATTGCCGTAAAACCTTCGCTAGTGCTCTGAAAGATGCGTTTTAAAAGGCTTAATTTTTATAATGAATGGCAGTATTCGAAAAACAAATGGCTGAATGCACGTGCGTAAATTATCATCCCATATTAGCCTGTGTTGTATCCCATATTAGCCTGTGTTGTATCCCATATTAGCCTGTGTTGTATCCCATATTAGCCTGTGTTGTATCCCATATTAGCCTGTGTTGTCCGCATGGACGACACTTAATATCCGCCTACACTGAATTTTCTTAAATAAGATACGTCATTAAAAAAAACATCAATTATGAAAGCGAGCTGCACATGCTTCTCTGGGACTTTACGTACATGCATTAAGCCCCGTTTTCCCAGAACGCGGCTTGAAGTGTTATTATGCGCATCTATATAACAGTATAATCTATGCTTATAGGTGTCTATCGCAACCGTTGTTTATTGTTGGTGTTTTCACTTCATTTACTCTTATTAGTGCTGCAACAATACGCCAAAAAGCGTATTGCGATATATTGTCAGTTCAAAAACCCGTATTGCAATATATCGCAATATTTTGCTTACTTGTACCAGAATCATAACTCGCAAATTACCCGATAATCCCGTATATTCCAGTTTTAAAGCAAATTCTGGTAAATGTTTACAATAAAAATGCTAAAGAATAACACAAAACACAAACATTCGCCAATTTTCTTAAATATTAAATACGTTTTGGCATTTGTTACTATTTAAAGATGTGATGAAATAACTTCCAATCGGGCGTTTTTTTCCCACTGAACACGCGTAAATCGCCTGACGTGATGTTCCCGTTTTATACAACACAAATACACCCACACTTTCCACGCGACGTTCTACATGTCTGTATAATTTTTGCGCGCTTTTTATTGAGAAAAAGAAAAAAAGCATTTTTTTTTGTTGCGTTACCATTACATTTCGGAAGTGTGTTTCTGAAATTCGGATTACAAATTTTATGATGCTCATTTCAGAATCGAACGAAAAATTTAGCTGTGCGTAATTAATTCAACGATAATTTGTTTAAAAGCATAGAATAAATGCTCCCATGTGACAACGCTACTCTGTATAATAGACTTTTTAGAATGCCAAATTTTACGTAACAATTTATTTTAACAAAATACCGCTTTGTTTTGTTTACCTTGATATCATTATTTTGGATGGCTTTTCTGAACGAAATGTAGGTGCATGTTTGTAAAATTTTCGTATCGGTATGACGAAAATCGTATCGCAATACAATATGCGGATTGCGTATTGCGATATATACCGATATACCGGTATATTGTTGCAGCACTAACTCTTATATTTGTTAATGCAGCATCAACATACTAAAACAATCTTTCGGAACGAGAAAAATAACGTATTATTATGAATATCAACCGTACTTTCGTTTGACAACTGATCATGCATGAACGATGTGAATCTAAATTTAGTTCTAGTCCAGATTCGTTCATACGACAAAAGACACAATTTTGTTTTACGGATTATTTTAATTTCCTGCAACGATATCTATCCATACGACACACGAACACTAACTGCGATCCTCATAAAAAGACAGTTTCGCTCGGCTTAGAGGACTGGGACAGTCATGTAAAATATCGAATATAATATTATTTTTTTTATAAACAACTGGAAGCAAGATGAGTTGCAGATAATTGGTCAGTTATCACGTTTTAACTTACTCTTTTGACCTGTTAATTCTTTTCAGCTAAATTCAACAGTGAAACATGCGCATAATATCACTTCAAATATTTAAATTATGTAGTATCGATGTGACATGAAAGAACAGACACGCAGCATGCTGATACGGTAACTTTATCATTACATTTCAATTAAACCTAGTTCAATACTACATGTAAATAATGCCGCAAGAAACCACCCAATATGAATGACAATTCACGCAGTTACATATGCATACGTTGAAAAAGCCTCATTTTAACAATTGTGGACTGCAATCTTTATGCACTAAACGGGCCTGCATTTAAAAACTTCCGTAAATACATGTACACGAATATCATATATTCTATAAATAGACAACACTATAGATCATGTGACTAACATTGATTGTGTAACACACTCATGACTCTTGTTCCAGTTGTTATTTCACGGATTCACTGATAAGATTGCTCAAAGTGCAGGATTTAGAACTGTGGCAAGACTCAGTTTATTGTGCCTCTGTCTACTGTATGCTATGGAGATCTGCGCTGTGTTATTTACCTGCCTCGTCGCTGGACTTGCGCTCACTCAGGCGTATCCGCTTCACGCATCATGCAAAGTTCAGTGGTATGTAGCCTATCAATGTACTTTAATATGTCGGGATGAACCGCACAATGTACAATGTAAATACAGACAAATATTTTAATTTTCAATTTCTATTATTCCGTTTAATTATTTTTGAGTCGCGTTCATAGAAAACTGGGTATAATGCATGTGCGCAAAGTGTCGTCCCAGATAAGCCTGTGCAGTACGCACAGGCTAATTAGGGACGACACTTTCCGCTTTAATGACATTTTTCGTTGAAATGAAGTCTCTTCTTAGCAAAAATCAAATTTAAGCGGAAAGTGTCGTCCCTGATTAGCCTGTGCGGACTGCACAGGCTAATCTGGGACGACACTTTACGCACATGCATTATGTCCAGTTTTATCAGAACACTAAATTTTATACTTTTATTAAACTTTTTCAAGAAAAGGTCGGAACGACGCTTTATCTTTTAAACAAACAATTTATTTTCAAGAACATTACGTTCTTTCGAGAACACGATAGCATTTAAGAGAAACGAAAATATGACTTTGATTAAGAAACTAATGTATTATAAATCCAAAAACGCACAGTAGTCGTAATAATAAATTTTTAAGGCGACTTGCGTATAAAGTAGATATGAGCCACGCTCTGGGGATTTAAAGCATTTGCGTAAAGTGTCGTCCCAGATTAGCGTGTGCAGTCTTGATTTTTGCAAAGAAGAGACTTTTTTCAAACGAAAAATATCATACAAGCGGAAAGTGTCGTCCCTGATTAGCCTGTGCGGACAGCTTGGACGGCACTTTACGCACATGTATTAAACCCCATTTTCTAAGAGTAAGGCCCGTGTGTATTACCATGTGTTAACAGGTTAGACTTTGATGTTACGCGTTTTTAACACTGAAATGTAAAGGTTTGGCAAAATAACAACTCATAGAATAAAAAAGGAATTATGTTCAAACAAGCACAATAGAACAACCGACTAAGAATAAAGTTGAATAATATACATGTATGTTGATTTTATTGAAAATGATCCATCGAAATCAGGAAAAATGGCATACGTTGTTGAAGCTCTTCATCAAAAACGTTTATTACCGACTTGAAATTTAAACCATTCAATTTATAATAATGCGTAGCGTAGTGGTAGATAGATTTTGCTTCAATATCAGTGTCTGTTATATAAACTGTATCATTGTATAACATGTATAATGTAAACAGCTTTTTTTCTTACATACGCGTAAGTGTTTTGTTGCATGATTAAATTTTATAACAAAATCAAAACTTTCCTCTTAAGTGAGCATCTGCACATGTTAGATATTAAACATACACCAACTATATATAAAGTGTTAAATTACGAAAGGCGTTGTGTTTTTCTCTACTCATTAGTCAATCACGTCAGTCACTTGATCCTTAAACACCCGAAGTGTTTGTACTAAAGTTGCATATCGCTCTTGTACTTAATGCGGATATTTGTATTGCGATCGTGATACAAAAGGACTGACTTAATAAGATACACGAGAATTACACATCTTAAAGGACCTCTTTCACATATTTCATACTAAGATATAAAAAAAGTTTTAATGTTCCTGTTTTGTTAAGGCTTGCAGAAAATCACATTCCCTGTGCGACTTTAAATTAATGACGGCAATGCATTGTGTGTGTTTTTCTGGAGAAGTGTTGCCATCCCATTAACGTACTCAAGTACAAATGTCCTTATTTTCCATAAAATGCATCATATACTGTACATCAAACTAATCTATGGTCTGCAATCAAAACGACAGTTCCGTCAACACTTTTGGTAAAATTGTACATGTTAATCGCTCATTTTTAAAATTTGAAAAATATTTCTTTGAAAGTATAATATTAAAAATAACAAATAGAAGAATCATAATCTCAAATGTATCACTGAACAGAACCTAGCATCTCAAAGCGTATTACACACCATATATCATGACGTATCACACACCATATATCATGACGAAACAAAGCGTAGCAACTATGTGTAGTCAAAATACTCATATATGAACAAACGCAGCAAATCATGGTAGATTTTATGGATTATAGGATTACATACTCCTATAAATATGAGGTCGATTTACATCGACCTCATATCGTT
This sequence comes from Dreissena polymorpha, assembly GCF_020536995.1. NCBI lineage: Eukaryota > Metazoa > Mollusca > Bivalvia > Myida > Dreissenidae > Dreissena > Dreissena polymorpha. The sequence continues at coordinate 178,826,227 of NC_068355.1, read as the reverse complement.
TAACGTTATTTTGCAATAGCATCGTTCCGACATGAATTCATGTCGGAAGCTTTAACGGCATCAGATTCATATAACAGCACAAAATAATCATGCAATAAATTATTAAACATTAAATATAAACATTATTTTACTAATTGCATTAGAAAAATGTTTATACAAACTTACAAGTAATGATAGTCCAGACCTTAAAACACTACCACTGTTCAAATTCCATATTGTTGCCATATAGCACTGTGTAAATTGAAAGTTGCATAATGTTACCTCATTGGTCGGTTATAAATACATTGTTTCTCTATATATAGTATTCGATTTAGACGAAAATAATAATTTACGTGGAATGTCATATTAGTTTTCCATTAAAACTTTGATCTTGCCGTGTGTGTTTATGGACGTTATTAATTATGTTATACTTATTTTTGTATTTAATTAAGAATTAGAACGTGTAGCCCTTTTTGTTAACTGTTTTTAGCAAACGATTCGCGGCTTAATAAGACACGGAAAATAGTTAAAGCGACACTTTCATTTAAAGGTTTAATGTGAACAATATTAAATGAAACCTTTTTTGGTATTAATATATTTTATTGACAGGTTAAATTCGATACTTGAAAAGGTGTTTAGTCTTTAAAGAGATGTCGCTGATATTGTTAATTTCAATAACTGTTAATATGCTTAATGTTGTATAAGAAATTGAATAGTTTCACTGAGTTGTATTCCCGCCTAAAATCCGATATCGTAAAACGCGCAACGGTTAAGAATAAGGTCTGAATAAGTTTAAGTATTCAGATCCGAATATCAGCAGCTGTGCCAGCTGGGAAGCCCCGTTTTGGCTTTAACAACCGCAAGCGAAACAACATACTTTTTTAAGTCTTGCACTTAGACTCCATGATCACAAGTATAGGTCCCTGCTGTGGCGTATGACACCATAGTGTTATTTAGTATTGGTCGGCACAGTAGCTGATCATAACGAGATAATTGATTTGTGCTGAACACAGGGGCAATAAAACCACAGATCTATCAATAAACAAGATTATTGAGATATCTTTTATTGAACACCGCGATAAAAATGCTCAAACCACGGACTCTAGATTACCGGTACACGGATAAGAAACATGGCAACATTCTCAGAATCATCACTGCTATAAGTGTAATCACCTAACAATTCGTCTAAAAATACTTTATAAATTTGAGTTGCAGACGATGTACTGTTGTATAAGTCTGAATAAACTATCTGTCTGCCTGTCTAAATCTAAGCCGTCATCGTCCCAGTGAAAAAAATCTGATTTTGAATAGTTGGACATGATGCCCTGATGTCAAAATACGAAATGACCCGCGTAACACCGACCGTGATTTTCAAGAATCTTTAATAAATTGATAATTTAAGGTAAATAACATTTCATATAATTATACATAATTCCGTCGTTGATAATTAACAGCAAACGATGAATGTTTTTGACACCCATTTTATTTCAAGTATGCATGCAAAGCCGAATCAAATCGTGAGGGTCCGCTATATACCCTGTTTCATCATAAAAACACCCTTTCTGTGTTATAAACAAGAGCTGAAATCGTTAATTTATTAAGATTTATTTATAATAAGCTTTATTGATATGTTTCGTGAACAAAATATTACAATATATTCCATAAACATATAATAATCATGGCAAAGGAAATTCAATGGCCGGTTTCTAAACAAAAGTATAATCGCCAAGACCGTAGCATCAGTTCAGTGCGTTAGGAACGCGCGCTACTTTCTTCCGCATTCATTCCTTAATTACTTTCGTTTTTAAACAATGTTTTTCTATCGTATACAGAATTCTATTCTCCTAAGCAAGATGTACTTTTTAAAACTGAACTCCAAATATCAACGCTACAAATTGGTATTAAGTACGAAAATGTCAACCGTAAATCTAGATTCTAAAACTCCAAAACGGAATGATATTTGCAAAAGTTAAAGTTATAACTCGCCGGGCTGTCGAAATCAGAAGAACGCTACAAATTGGTATTAAGTACGAACATGTCAACCGTAAATCTAGATTCTAAAATCCAAAACGGTATGATATTTGCAACTTATTATTTAAGTTAAATTAATAAATCGCCGGGCTGTCGAAATCAGAAGAAAATCTTAATATATATTCATATATCTGTTAACTACGTAACGTAAGCTTTCTAATGATATATAATTTGTCAAAATCGGCCGAGAAATGAAACTATAATTCAACAAAAGACTTGAGTGGGTACATCAAAATGTATAACCTCGGCGCTTCGCTGTACGCTAATTGTACAAGATCGATAGCCACAACACGATAAAACGCGCGTTGGTAAAACATAAAATGTGTATTTCTTGTTTTTATCTCGCTATAAATCCATTAATAACAACTGGAATATACTAAAACGTATATTTTTTGAAAGAGGAATTAATAAGCAACAAGATAACGTATAAACCAATAAAATCGGATGAATAGTTTTTGCATAAGATTGAATTTACTACAGTAAGGGTCAAATACTCGATTCATCTCCTATCAATATGCACTCCGTGATACAACTGGTAGTTTTAACACACACATATAGGTTTCATTTAATTAAAGAGTACAGAAAGCTAAAAAGTGATGTGGTTTGTTGTACAACAACAATTGGTTATGTGTAACCTATTCAAAAATAATTTCGTTCAAAATAATTCAATGTAATTCTATAAACGACAAACACACTTCGTGTGTTGTGTATGTTTATTTTTAAAAATGTACATAAGTGGTTTAAAAGCACAATTTTTACACATTTAAGAGGTAATCGCTTACATTTATGTCTAATTAATGATAATTGTATGCATTAGCAAAGATTTAACGAGAAAACCTGAAGTTTAAGTTGAACTCAATTTGCTATAGGAAAACGACGGTAGCCGTTTAGACGTAAGCGGGGTAGCTTACGTCTAATTATTTGGACTAAGGATTACAGGGACGCACTGGGTATTTTTCGGCCGCGGGATAGCCGGAGTCTCCAGTACAGTGTGTGTACATTGTGTTTTTTTGTCATTCAAAATCGGGTCCGTTAATCGGCCCCATTCCCAATGGAATAAACAGTATATATTTTATTTTGCCCAAATGGAAGTTATAAAGCTATAAATTCCAAATAAAAAGTTTCAAAAATTTTTTTTTTGGATCTCAATATTTTATTTAACGCCCATCCATATAAGTTCAACCTTAGTAAATATAGTAGTGGAAATACTTGAAACTCAATTTTGACGCATTTGTAAGCAAAACAAAAGCAACACTAATTTCCCAATTTTAGTCAAAACTCCGCAAATTTTCCAAATCCAAAGGGACCCGGCCCCATTCCGAAAATGGTGAAAAAACACTGTTTAGTACCGCCGATGAGACTCTTGTATCTCTCTGTAGAACGAAACGTTGAAACATTTGTGCGATCGGCTTACTTGTATAATTTGATGATTTGATTCATATAATGTTGTTTTGTTTTATTCATTGTCAACATATCTTTATTTGCTTGTCGTTAAAGGGATCTTTTCACGCTTTGGTAAATTGACAAAATTGAAAAAGTTGTTTCAGATTCGCAAATTTTCGTTTTAGTTACGATATTTGTGAGGAAACAGTAATACTGAACATTTACCATGGTCTAATATAGCCATTATATGCATCTTTTGACGATTTTAAAAACTAAAAATTATAAAGCGTTGCAATTCGAAACGATTGAATTATTTGGAGAGTTCTGTTTTTGTCGTTTAATTTTGTGAAACTACGAAGATTGCTTATATTAGGTACAAAATATATCAAGTGTGTGTAATCGGCGGAATAGCTCAGTAGGCTAGATCGTTTTTACTTCAGGACTCTGGCAGGACTCCAAGGGTCACTGGTTCGAAACCTGGTCCGGGCAATGTTCTTTTCCTTTTTTCAATTTTATTCTTGATTTTTTACTGGAGCTTTTACGATCCAATGTTTACATTTATCGATATAAAGCATTTAATGAATAAGTTAAAAAATGCCAAAATCTGTGAAAAGGCCTCTAAGACAAGAATTGTTAACAACTCGTCACTTTTAGATCACCTGAATGTGAAGCTTTAGCAAACAATGAACCAGTTTTCTTGAACATTTGCTACTATTTTACTCTTAATTTTTGGCACACCGCAGTCTTTCATCGTTTATATATAATAACAGTTTTGATGAAAATATGAAAATAGGAGCCTTTTTTCTTGAAACAAAAAACTGGGCTTAATGTATGCGCGTAAAGTGTAGCCCCAAATTAACCCGTGCAGACCATACATGCGAATCTGGTACGACACTTCCGATTTATGGAATTTTTCGTTTTAAGGCAGTCTCTTTTGTATCGAAAATCCAATTCAGGTGGAACGTACCGTCCGAGATTAGCATGTGCGGACTGCACAGGCTAATCCAGGACGACACTTAATGCACATCCAATAAACCCAGTTTTCATTGAACGAGAACCACATGTCTCCATCATTTCTCTACAGGAGTCTTCCGTCAGTGAGTTGCCAGTCGTTCTCTTCCAAGATTATTGCACAGGCTAAGCTTTGGGAAAAGGAGGACAACTGCGCAGGGGGCGGGGAGAGGTGTCTATATAAGGTAAGGAAATCAAATGACTACATGAGGGTCGCGCTGTGAGAAAACCGGGCTTAATGCATGTGCGTAAAGTGTTTCCCTGGATTAGCCTGTGCATTCCGCACATCCGAATCTGGGACGACACTCTACGTACAGGAATTAAGCCCCGTTTTTTCTGAGCGAGGATCACGAGTATTTAATAGACCTTGGTAAGAAAGAAAAAAAATGCTATAAGATGAACAGACGTGATTCAGATAAATAAGGGAGAAGACATAATGACTGTTGCGCATTTTCAGTAACAGTACATGTATAAGGTTTATTTATTGACAATTTCCAGACGCTGTCAGTAACGATATCAGTCCCAAAGACGTTATCAGTCTGGTTATTCAGTCCTATGAAAATGTCAGCCATGTTATGCAGACCGAATAGCCAGTTATAAGGTTGGCAGTCAAGTTTTCATCCTCAATGATGTTGTTAGTCTAATTCAGTTATTCAGCAACTATTACACGTGTAATTAAATGTATTTGTCAAAGTGCGTTTTGATAGTAATGTATGTAGGTGACCCGGTTTGTTCTTTCAGTACAGCACTCGCCTTTATAGCGAGAGGTCCCGGGTTCTAATCCCGGACCGGCTTCCCACTGGTCACCCCAGTATCTATATGAACCTCGTTGTGGAAAACCAGGGCTTAATTGACGTGCGTAAAGTGTCGTTCTAGATTAGCCCATAAAGTCCGAACAGGCTAATCAGGAACAACACTTTTCTCTTAAAAATTAATGGCGATTTTCGCTTTAAAGGCATACTCTTCTTTGTCAAAATTTGTGTTTATGCGGACTGCACAGTCTACTCTGGGACGACACTTTACGCACCTGCATTAAGCCCCAGTCCCTCTAGCATATTGGGAACATGTATTCAGCCTCTCCGACATGCGTTCTAGATTACAGACCAGAGTGCACAGGAAATCAAGGGGACTCACACGACCCCGGTCAAACACTACGTGGACGACATCAGCTTCAAACTGACACCCGCCGGCGCCGGCTGTAACGTCGAGGTACAGTAGACCGGAGATTTAAGAGAGCATAAGTCCGTCTAATTAAACATCATTTAACACACGAGCTGCGTTCTTACAAAACTGGGGTTAATGCATGTGCAGTCCGCACTGGCTAATCAAGGACGAGACTATCTGCTTTGATGGTATATTTTTATTTTCAAGGAAGTCCCTCTTAACCGGAAATCAAGTTAAGGCGGAAAGTGTCGTCCCTGATTAGCCTGTGCGGACTGCACAGGCTAATCTGAGACGACACTTTACGCACATGCATTAAACCCAGTTTTCTCATAACACGACTCATATTTAATTCAGAATAATGCAAACAGCGCGACATTAAACATAAAAAATGATTTAAGTTAGTTAAATGTTAGATATGTGTTTGTTCTCATAGGAATCAAAGAATGTCTAGTAACGCGTCACAGGCGCTCATGTTTCAAACCACTATTTAGCACGCATCTTGCAAACGGTTATTAAAAGAACATGTTTATATGTCTGCGGTAAATAGAAGTACCGGTATATTTGATAGTCACACGTTTCAAAATTATCTGAATAGTCTCTTGTTCTAAGGATTTTTATCTATATATTTATATGGGTTTTAAGTAAATAAAGTCGATTGTTCAATTGATAATATAGAGGATATTTGTTGGATTCGGTGGATTATCGATTTTAAATCAGGAGTGATAATAGAATATATATTTTTCTATGATCACGAGTGAATTTAAATCGATATTCCACCGAAACCAACAAATTTTCTTTTTATTTTATGCTTTTTGTCACCGTTTATATACTGTACACTGTTAAAGAGTTTAACTAAAGAATTTGGCTGGGATAATGACGTCATTTCGTCAAAAAAATGACGTCATTTCACAGTAAACAGTGAACATTATCGATAATTTTCACTGATAATTTTCACTGTTTGAAACAGTGAAATCATCAGTTTTAATTCACTGATATTTCTCTATAAACCACCAGAAAGCATAAAATAAAGTGCTACTGTTACCTGATATTTGACAATCGTAAGACAATTGTGATACGTCGGCTATCTCCGGACTCCTCCGGAATAAATCATCTGCTGATCCCCAGAGTGAACCTTAAGACTGTTTTATTCGATTGTGGCATAACTCAGTCGAGTTATAGGAAATCAATTGAGTCTTGCTATTGGAAAACCGTGCTTAATGCATGTAAGTTAAGTGTCGTCCTATATTAGCCTGTGCAGTACCCATAGGCGAGTGATAGAGGACACTTTTCGCTTTCATTTAATTTTCGTTTAAATTAAGTCTCTTGATTACACAGGTCCACTTTAAACAAAAGGTGTCCTCCCTGATTAGCGTGTGTGGACCGCACAGGCTTAACTGGCACAACACGTAACACACATGCAATAAGCCGGGTTTTTCCAGGACACAACTCATTTGTCAGAATTGTCCTTGTTGGCACAGAGCATAAATGGGCCAGTAAACATGGCGGAATCTGTTATGTTATTGCTTTACAAAAAGGTTGGGCTTCTAGAAAACTGGGCTTGATGCGTGTGCGTCAAGTGGCATCCCTAGATTACCCTATGAAGTAAACAAAGGCTAATCCGGGACTACACTTTCCCCCGAGACTGGAGTTTCGAAGGCCGAAAGTGACGTCCCCGAAAAGCCTGTGTGAACCGCACAGGCTAATCGGGGACAACACTGAACGCAAATGCATTTAGCCCAGTTTACCCTAAAACGCGGCTCAATATCGTGTTTCTCGTGCAGGGATTTTCCACATCTGAGACCTGGTACGCCTATCTGGACTACGGCACCAACTACTGCAACCTCGAGAATCTGATTACAGGTACGAGTTCATGTGGAACCCGATTTAATTAACCCATTTATGCCTAGTGGACTCTCCCATCCTCCTAAATTGGATCAATTTATTTCCAAAATTAGGGATGCCTAGTATATTTATTTCTATATTTAGAATATTTCTTACAGAAATTCCTTTAAGCAAACAGCGCAGACCCTGATTAGACGCCGCATCATGCGGCGTCTCATCTGGGTCTGCGCTGTTTGCCAAGGCCTTTTTTCTAGACGCTAGGCATAAATGGGTTAATTTAGTATTATTGTGGTACTCTATATGTATTTACTTCATTATTATGGCAACAGACCTTTGCTTACCGGTACTTTAGTAACATTCTGGTACCCGATCTTTGCTTAAGTGATGAGCTTGTACCCGATCTTCACTTACTGAAGTAGTTATCTGGTAGGTATACCGCGTGGACTTAATAGCGCATAAATAGGAACATTTTCAGATAACGTTTAAGTGATTTAATTTTATGTAGGTCGGCATGAAATTTCTTGTTGTTTTTTTTTTTCAAAAAAATGACTTGTGTGGACACAAACATTCGTGCAATTCTGATTTTGGAAAAAAAATGCTTCGGTCTCTGTCGGATGTGTTAAGTTTAGTTTAAACCTATTTATTTTAGCTCGGTTGCATAGAAAGCCTTAGGCTTATTTGAAACGCGCTCGAGTTCGTTTCCTGGGACTATAATCAGTAATTGGTATCTATGGGGGAAATCTTAAGCACGCTCCCACTTTGGGGATCGAACCCGTGACCTCCCGATCGCTAGGCGGACACCATATCCACTACACCACCGTCGGATGTGTTTCTGTTAAATTCGTGGATCTGTCAACCCGCGAAATCAATGAAAATTAATTTCCCACGAACAATAACGCTTTAACAGTATTTCGAGGCAGCAAAATAACCCATATACTGCGATGTCGTTTCAGGTGCCGGTTTGAACACCTCTCAAGGCTACACGGAGACGACCAATGACGATGTCTGCACGCAGTTCTCGAGCCACGACTGCGACAAATACTAGGCCACCTTCAGCGACACCCATAGTTACATCAGCTGCGTTTTGGAAAAACCGGGCTTTATGCATGTTACATTAAAACGTCGTCCCGATTTTATGATTTTTTTTCCGTTTTAAGAACGTTTCTTGTATAATAAAATCCAGTCTAGGCGGAAAGTATCGTCACTGATTGGCCTATGCAGACTGCACAGGCTTATTCGAGACGACACTTTACGCATATGCATAGATACAAGTTTTTCCAGAAAGCTTTTCATATTGTTATGTACGTTGGACCTACCAAATGAACACAGTTATCAACAAAGTAACTTGTATGTTTAATAAAGTTTGTTAAAACTTAATTTACAAACTGCGGAATAAAGACCAACACATTCGGCGAAAATAAAGAGCTTGTACTGAAGAGAAAACTTATCTTAAATTGGAAAATACAGCAAACAAAGAAGTGGAGATTCGTAAATACATATAAGTGGCAAATACAAAATAAGACACGATAAATAATACGAACAACGCTGGAATAGAAGAAAACTTACAACTGGAGAATAAAACAACAAGATGAGATTTTTTTAGAACACATAACAACATGCGATTGGAGAACTTTGTAGAACACGTCATAACATGCAATGTTTTGAAATCATTCTATATTTAGTTTCAACATGTCCTTATTCATAAAAATGTTTTTATATAATAATCTTAAAAACTATTTATCTTTGAAGCAATATGGACCGCTCCCTGTGAAAATCGGTCTGAATGCATGTCCGTAAATTGTCGTTCCAGATAAGGCTATGCAGTCTGCACAGGCTAATCAGGGACGACACATTTCGCCTTCATTGTATTTTCCGCTTAAATAAAGTGTCTTCTTAGCAAAAATCTGATTATGCACGTCCTACCTCTAACTCCAACCCTAACCCTAGTTTTTTCCAGAGCGCAGGTCATGTCAATGTAAAATGCATAATATAACATGTATAACTGTACAGGTTCACCGGTATATAATGCTGGAAATTTTATAATTTGATTATATTAATAAATCACAAAATTTACTTTTAAACTTCTTTAACAAATGCTGCACCAGCCTAAAATCGAAATTTAATGAGGTAGATAATATGTAAATATTCGACCTGCTTTTATTGGCTTCTCTTCTATTTGGATGATTACTTGATAACTGAGATGAACTTATCCATTCGTGTCCCTCACCAAATGTTGTAACAAAATAAACTCTACCGTCAGGGGAATTTCGCGGTTTATTAACATAAGTGAACATGCATGGTCGGAATTTATTCTTTTTGTTGCTTCAAAATTAATCTTAAATTCAAAGCGAAAACTCAAAAAGTGAAAAAGGATCATGCGACTGGCGTATGTTGTATAGGACCGAACTTGACATTTCAGGCTTACTTTGTTGCTTACGCTTACATTATCGTAATTTTACGGACAAACTCGGAGACCGTTCGGGATGACGGAAATGAACGAAATAAGGTGATAATAAACGAAGTTCATTTTAGGTTGAGATCCTTAATCCGAGCGACAGGTAGGAAGATGATCCTTTTAAGTACGTTTAAATCCTTAGCCCGAGCTCTTGCTCCAATGATTACCCTTTAAAGTACACTTCACTAGGAGCCTACATATTTGGTGTGCTTGCCCTGGGCTAGAAGTGTTCCGTCAGCCATGTTGGTTATGTCCACGGACAGGAAGGCGAGTCGCTTGCCGCGTTTCAATATCTGGGCATCTACCACAATCTCCTCGCCGACACGTGCCCCCTTCATGAATCTGGAATTTAAACAAACTGTGAAGCCATAAATAGCCGCGCTGTTGGAAAACGGGGCTTAATGCATGTGCGTTAAGTGTCGTCCAAGATTAGCATGTGTAGTTCGAAAAGGCTAATCTGGGACGACACTTTCCGCCTTAACTTGATTTTCGGTAAGAAGGGACTTCCTTTAAACTAAAAATACCATAAATGCGGACAGTGTCGTCTCTGATAAGCCTGTGCGGACTGCACAGTTTAATCTGGGACGACACTTTACGCATATGCATTTAGCCCAGTTTTCTCAGAACGCGACTCATATATTACTATAGCAGTTATAATAAATACAGGTAGCTCTATACTTTAAATCATTATTATAAAAAACATCAGGGCTTTTTTCCTCCTGTGAGAGTGGCCATTTTTCAAAATGTTGGGATATTCGCGAC